>NC_058416.1:45930-79741 GCF_002201575.2 Neomonachus schauinslandi | reverse complement strand
TCACATTGATTTGTGAATATTGAACCACCCTTGCAGCCCAGGAATAATTCCCACTTAATCATGGTGAATGATTCTCTTAGTGTGCTGTTGGATTCGATTTGTTAATATTTTGCTGAGAATTTTTGCATCCATGTTCATCAGGGTTATTGGCCTGTAGTTCTCCTTTTTAGTGGGGTCTTTGGTTTTGGAATCAAGGTAATGCTGACTTCATAGAATGAGTTTAGAAGTATTCCTTCCATTTCTATTTTTTGGAACAGTTTGAGGAGAATAGGTATTATCTCTTCTTTAAATGTCTGGTAGTATTCCCCTGAGAATCCAACTGGCCCTGGATTTTTGTTTGTTGGGAGATTTTTGATTACTGATTCAATTTCTTTGCTGGTTATGGGTATGATCAATTTTCTATTTCTTCCTGTTTAAAATTTGGTAGTTTATAGGTTTCTAGGAATTTGTCTATTTCTCCAGACTGCCCAGTTTGTTGGCATATAATTTTTCATAATATTCCCTTATAATTGTTTGTATTTCTGTGGTGTTGGTTATAATCTCTCCTCTTTCATTCATGATTTCATCTATTTGGGTCCTTTCTCTTTTCTTTTTGATAAGTCTGACTAAATAAAATTTTTCTTTTTTTTTTTTTTTTAAAGATTTTATTTATTTATTTGAGAGAGAGAGAATGAGAGAGAGCACGAGAGGGAAGAGGGCAGAGGGGGAAGCAGACCCCCCGCTGAGCAGGGAGCCCGATGTGGGACTCGATCCCGGGACTCCAGGATCATGACCTGAGCCGAAGGCAGTTGCTTAACCAACTGAGCCACCCAGGCGCCCTAAATAAAATTTTTCAATTTTATTAATTCTTTGAAAGAATCAGCTCTCAGTTTTGTTAATCGTTCTACTGGGTTTTTTGTTGTTGTTGTTTCTGTATCATTTATTTCTGCTCTAATCTTTATTATTTCCCTTCTTCTGCTGGCTTTAGGCTTTATTTGCTGTTCCTTTTCTAGCTCCTTTAGGTGTAAGGTTAGGTTGTGTGTTTGAGACTTTTCTTGCTTCTTGAGGTAGGCCTATATTGCTATATACTTCCCTCTTAGGGCTGCCTTTGCTGTATCCCAAAGATTTAGACAAATGTGTTTTCATTTTCATTTGTTTCCATGTTTCCATTTATCCCAAAGGTTTGGACAAACGTGTGTTTGTTTTCATTTGTTTCCATGTATTTTTTAATTTAATTTCCTAGTTGACCCATTCATTCTTTAGTAGGATGTTCTTTAACCTCCATGTATTTGTGGTCTTTCCAAATTCTTTCTTGTGGTTGACTTCAAGTTTCATAGTGTTGAGGTCTGAAAATATGCATGTTATGATCTCAATCTTTTTGTACTTTGTTGAGGGCTGATCTGTGACCCAGTATGTGATCTATTCTGGAAAATGTTCCATGTGCACTTGAAAAGAATGTGTATTCTGCTGCTTTAGCATGGAATGTTGTTAATATATTTGTTAAGTCAATCTGGTCCAGTGTGTCATTCAAAGTCATTGTTTCCTTGTTGATTTTTCTACTTAGATGATCTGTCCATTGCTGTAAGTGGGGTGTTAAAGTTCCCTACTATTATTTTATTATCAATGAGTTTCTTTATGTTTATTATTAGTTGAATTATATATTTGGTTGGTCTCAATTGGGGGCATAAATATTTACAATTATTAGGTCTTCTTGATGATTAGACCCCTTAATTATGATATAATATGCCCTTCTTCATCTCTTGTTACAGTCTTTGTTTTAAAATCTAGTTTGTCTGGGGGCACCTGCATGGCTCAGTTGGTTAAGCATCTGACTCTTGATTTTGGCTCAGGTCATGATCTCAGGGTCGTGGGATTGAGCCCTGTGTCAGGCTCTGTGCTTGATGTGGAGCCTGTTTGTGGTTCTCTCTCTCCATCTCCCTCTGCCCCTCCCCCTTCACATGCTTTCTCTCTCTCTCTTAAAATGAATGAATGAATGAGTAAATAAAATAACAGTAAATAATAAAATCTAGTTTGTTTGATATAGGTATGGCTACTCTGGCTTTCTTTTAATGTCCATTAGCATGATAGATGGTTCTGCATCCCCTCACTTTCAATCTGCAGGTGTTTCTAGGTCTAAAATGAGTCTCTTGTAGGCAGCATATAGACGGATCTTGTTTTTTGTATCCATTCTGATACCCTATGTCTTATTGGAGTATTTAGTCCATTTACATTCAGAATGATTATTGAAAGCTATGAATTTAGTGCCATTGTGTTACCTGTAGAATTGGTGTTTCTGGTGATGTTCTCTGGTCCTTTGTAGTCTTTGTTGCTTTTGGCCTTTTTTTTTCTCCACTCAGAGTCCCCCTTAAAATATCTTGCAAGGCTGGTTTGGTGGTCATGAACTCCTTTAGTTTTTGTTTGTCTGGGAAACTCTTTATCTCTTCTTCTATTCTGAATGACAGCATAGCTGGATAAAGAATTTTTGGCTGCATATTTTTCCCATTCAGCACGTTGAATATATCCTGCCACTCTCTTCCGGCTTGTCAAGTTTCTGTGGGCAGATCTGCTGCAAACCTGATTTGTCTTCCCTTGTAGGTTAAGGATTTTTTTTCCCCTTGCTCCTTCCAGGATTCTTGTCTGTATATCTTGTGAATCTGACTATATACCTTGGTGTTATGGTCAGCTTTTGTTGATTTCAATGAGTTTTCTGTGCTTCCTGGATTTCTTTGTCTCTGTCCTCCCCCAGATTAGGGAAGTTTTCAGCTGTAATTCATTTGAATAAACCTGCCCCATTTTCTGTCTCTTCATCTTCTGGGACTCCTATGATATGAATGTTACTATGTTTTAATAAGTTGCTGAGTTCTCTAATTCTATCTTCATGATCCATTACCTTTCTTTCCCTCTTTTTTCAGCTTCATTATTTTTCATAATTTTATCTTCTGTATCACTGATTCGCTCCTCTGCTTCATCCATTCTCATTTCTATGACTTGCACTGGGAATTGCATCTTGGTTACATTCAGCCTGACTGGATTTTAGTTCTTTTATCTCTGCAGTAAGGGATTCTCTAGTGTCTTCTATGCTTTTTTCAAGTACAGCTAGTATCCTTATAATCATTGTTTTAAATTTTAGTTCAGACATCTTACTTATATGTGTATTCATTTAATCCCTGACCCTGAGTTCTACTTCCTGTTCTTTCTTTTGGGGTGAATTTCTCTGTCATGTCATTTTGTCCAGAAAAGAAAAGAAGAAAGAAAAAAACCCACAAACCACAAAACAAAAAAACTGGTTCCTGGGTGTGTTTTGGTCTGCCTGTTAAAAGAATCTAGATCCCAGGGGCACCTGGGTGGCTCAGTTGGTTAAGCGTCCAACTCTTGATTTTGGCTCAGGTCATGATCTCAGGGTCGTGGGATTGAGCCCTGCATCAGGCTCCATGCTCAGCATGGAGTCTGCTTGAAATCCTCTCTCTCCTTCTGCCCCTCCCCCTGCTTGCATGCTCTCTCTCCCTAAAATAAATAAAATCTTAAAAAGAATCTAGATCCCAAAATAAAAAAATAAAATAAAATGAAAATAAACAAAAAATAAAAAATAAAGTATATATAAAAAATAAAAAGGAATTGAATAAGAAAATAAATGAAAAAATAATAAAAAATGAAGAATAAAAGTAAAAAGGAAGCTAGATCCTATTTCCTCTAGAGCTGAAGATTTGCAGCGCTCTGTGATCAGTAAACTTCGTGCCAGCTAGTTGTTTGTGCTGGTCTTCTGGGGGAGGGGCCTGCTGAGCTGATTCTCAGGTGGACTTGCTCTAGTAGAAATGTGCCTCCAGGGCACAGAGAAGCAGGGCTTGGTGTACATGGCTCCAGATTCCACTAGGTGGCACTGTTTTGCTCCCTGAAGGCTTCAAGCACTGATGGGCGAGATGAATATGGCTGTGCCCCACCCTCCAGCCTTGGAGCTGAAAATTGGCCTCCCCACCCTTCAGTGAGCCCTCACAGAAGAGCAATCAATCACTCTGTGTCCCTGGTTTCCAACAGAACCCTGTATTCACCCTGCCTTGCCTGAACTTTTTTTATCTCAGGCATACGACTGAGTTTCAAAAATCCAAATTTTAGGGACTCCCCAGGTGAGGACCCCTGCTGTTCCTCGGGGGTGTGTGTGTCTCGCTGTGCTTTTGCCATTTGCCAGGGAGTCCCAGGAAAGTGGTCACACTGCTCAGTGGTTCACACTTAATGGCAAAACAGAGCAGAAAGCCCCACCTAGACCCCCTGCTCTCAGCTGGCTTCCCTGTGCCTGTGCCTGGGAACAGGGTGGCACTTAGGCATCACCTGTTCTTCTTGCAACCCTGGAGATCCTGAGACCGTGCTGTCACACCTGGGATTCTGCCCCACTTCACCACCTGAGCACCTTTAAGCCAAGCATGTCCCCCACTGTAGCAGACTTCTAAAATTCTGATTTTATGCTTTGCTGCTTGTAATACTTTGCGGTAGCTTCCAGAAGCAGGCTCCCTTCCTGCTGCTGTATCCACATATATATACCCCCCTATTCAACTCTCTCACTGCCTACCTTCCAAAAAGTGGTTGCTTTTCTACTTGTAGACTTGCAGGGTTTTTTCTTTCAGATTGATTTCTTGGGTATTCAGAATGATTTGATAACTATCTAGCTGTGTTTGAGGGACAAGATAGGCTTAGGTCCCCTTAATCCTTGGCCATCTTAACTCCTCCTATTTATTTCTGATTTCATTTGCTTGAGCCCTCTCTCTTTTTCTCGGGGGAGTCTAGCTAGAGGTTTGTCAATTTTATCTTTTCAAATATCCAGTTCTCAGTTTCATTGAAACTGAGTTTCATTGTCTTTTTAGTCTATTTCATTTATCTCTGCACTGATCTTTATAATTTCCTTCCTTCTACTAAGTTCAGGCTTTGTTCTTTTCTAGTTCCTTGAGGTATAAAGTTAGGTTTGAAATTTTTCTTGTTTCTTGAGGTATTGCTATGAACTTCCCTCTTAGAACTGCTTTTGCCACATCCTATAAATTTTGGTATGCTGTATTTCCATTTTCATTTGTCTCAAGTTGTTTATTTATTCATTGAGTATTTGGTTATTCAGTAGCATTTATGAATTTTCTAGTTTCCTTTTGTGATTGATTACTAGTTTTGTACAATTGTGGTCAGAAAAGATATGTGAAGAATGTATATTTTTTGCTTTCAGATGGAATGTTTTTATAGATCTGTTAAGTCCTTCTGGTCTAATGTGTCAGCTAAGACTGATGTTTCCTTATTTGAATTTCTGTCTGGATGATCTATTCATTGATTAAAGTTTGGTATTAAATATCTCTACTATTATTTTATTGCTGTCATTTCTCCCTTTAAGTCTGTTAATATCTGTGTTATACATTTAGGAGCTTTTATGTTGGGTGCATAAATATTTACAAACATATCTTTTATTGGATTGACCCCTTTATCATTATGTAATGCTCTTCTTTGTGTCTTATTAGTGTGCTTTAAAGTCCATTTAAAGATTTATTTATTTATTTATTGAGAGAGAGAGCACAAGCTGGGGGTGAGGGGGAGAGGCAGAAGGAGACGGAGAAACAGACTCCCCATTGAGCAGGGAGTCTGACATGGGGCCAGATCTCCAGACCCATGACCTCAGTCAGAGGCAGATGCTTAACTGACTGAGCCACCCAGGTGCCCTGTAAAGTCGATTTTTTCTGATATAGGTATAACTACCCCAGCTTTCTTTTGGTTTCCATTTGCATTATTAAATCCCTTCATTTTCAGTCTGTGTGTGTCCTTACATCTGATGTGAGTCTCTTGTAGGTTGCATATAAATGGGTCTTGGTTTTTTTTTTTTAACCATTAAAATTATTTTTTATCTGTTTATTGAATTATAACACAAATACAGAAAAGTACATAAATCACAAATGCACAGTTCAATGAATTTTTTTACAAAATGAATACACCAGGGACAAAAAAGAGAACGTGACCAGACCCCCCCCCAGAAGTCCTCATGCTACCTCCCAGACACCCTCCCTGTCCTGCTCCTCAGTGATTTTACTGTCCTGTCTCCCAACACCATCAATTAGTGCTTGCTGACCTTCATATAAATGGAATAATTCAGTATGTTTCTTGGTGTTTAGCTCTTTTTGTTCAATATTATGGTTGGAGATTCATCTGTATTGTAGTACATAGCTGTGGTTTGTTTTCGCTCCTGTAAAAATTCCCTTATAAGAATATATTATTCTTATATATTTATATATAAATATATGTAAAATATAAAATATAAAAATATATATAAAATATAAAAAATATACTTATTTGTCCATTCTGTTGATGAGCTTTTTGTGCTTTTGGTTTTGTACCATTAGCAATTGCTGCTATAAACATTCTTGTACATGACTTGTGTTGTACTTGGGCCCACATTTCTGTCAAGTGAATTTTTAAAAAAAATCCAGTCACTCTATGTCTTTTGATTAGAGAATTTAGTCCCTTAACATTTAAAGTAATTATCTATAGGTAGGTACTTACTGCCATTTTGTTAATTGTTTTCTGGCTGTTTTGTTGTTTCTCTGTTTCTTCTTTTCTTTCTCTCTTTGTGGTTTGATGATTTTTTTCCTAAACATAGTGGTATGTTTAGATTCCTTTCTCTCTTTTTTTTTTTATATACTTCAGGTTTTTGCTTTGTGGTTACCATGAGGCTTACATATAACAACCTATATTTATAACAATTTAAACTGAAAATAATTTGTTTGCACACATTCTAAAGCTGTACATTCTTAGTCCCTACCACATCTTATGTTTTTTTTTAAACTCTTTTAAAACTTAATTTTCTTAATTTCATTCTATTAAGATGATCATGAATCTTTTTTTTACATTTTATATTTTTGATGTCACATTTTACGTCTTTTTATCTTGCGTATTCTTTAATTATTGTAGTTATAGTTATTCTTACTACTTTCATTTTTTTTAAGAGATTTTATTTATTTACTAGAGAGAGATAGCGAGAAAGAGCATGAACGGGAGAGGAAAAGGCAGACTCCCCGCTGAGCAGGGTCCCTGATGCGGGGCTTGATCCCAGGACCCTGGGATCATGATTTGAGCCAAAGGCAGACGCTTAACCAACTGAGCCACACAGGCGCCCCACTACTTTTGTCTTCTAACCTTCATACCAGCTATAAGTGATTAACTACCATTACTATATATTTACTTTTACCAGTGAGTTTTATACTTATATTTTCTTGTTACTAATGAGCACCCTTCTTTTAAGCTTAAAGAAGTCTCTCTAACATTTCATGTAAGGGTGGTTTAGTGGTGATGAATGCCTTTAGCTTTTGCTGTCTGGAAAACTCTTTGTCTTTTTTTCAATTCTGAATGATAATTTTGCTGGGTAGAGTAATCTTGATCGGAAGTTTTTTCTTTCAGTTTTTTGAATATATTGTGTCACCCCCTTTTGACCTGCAAAGTTTCTGCTGCAAAATCTGCTGATAGTCTTGTGGAGGTTCCCTTGTACATAACAAGTTGTTTTTCTCTTGCTGCTTTGAAGATACTCTAGTCTCTAACTTTTGACATTTTAATTATAATGTGTCTCAGTGTGGGTCTCTTTGGGTTTGTCTTATTTGGAGCTCTCTAGGCTCTGGATCTGGATGTGTTTCCTTTCCCAGTTTAGGGAAGTTTTCAGCCACTATTCCTTCAAATAATTTTCTGCCCCATACTCTCTCTCTTCTCCTTCTGGGAGCCCTACCATATGACTGTTATCCCATTGATGTTGTCCTTGAAGTCCCTTAAGCTGTCTTCATTTTTTTTTCATTCTTTTTTCTTTTTGCTGCTCTGACTGGGAGGGTCCCACTGCCCTGAGCTTGAGTTCATTGATCCTTTCTTCTGCTTCATCTAGTCTACTACTGAACCCAGCCAATGTATTTTTAAGTTCAGTTATTGTATTCTTCAGCCTGTGACTTTTATTTGGTACTTTCTTATATTTTCTCTCTCTTTGTGGAAGTTCTTACTGTGTTCATCCATGCTTCTCTCAAGTTTGGTGAGCATCTTTGTGAACATTACTTTGACTTCCTCATCAGGTAATCCACTTATCTCTATTTCATTAAGGTTATTTCCTGAGGCTTTATCTTGTTCTTTTGTTTGGAATATATTCCTCTGTTTCCTCATTTTACTTGATTCTCTTCATATGTTTCTGTGTATTAGATGAAACAGCCATCTGTCTCAGTTCTAAAGGAGTGGCCTTCTGTGGGAGATGAATGTTATTGTTCAAACTTGCCCTAGCTCTTTGTTGTCTCTAGAACCTTTGTGATTATCCAAGCAGCCTATTTTAATAGCTCCAAGTTGTTGATGGTGTGCCAAGGCCTGTCAGTGTCCCAGTGGGTGAAATCTCAGACAGCATCTAGATTCAGGCTGATTGGAAGCCAGACATTCAGGCAACAGCTTTTGAAGTATACAAATATGTACAGTCCTGTGGGGCCACAAGTATAAGCCCTGTTGGCCATCAGAACAGGTGATCTGGAGGTCCCCTGGCCTAGGGTAGTAGACTCCCAGGAACTGTCTCTGTTACAGCTCCATGGGACCCAGTAATGCAAGCCCCCTGGTCACCCCAAGGGGGTGTCCCAGGGTGGTAGCCATAAAAACCAGGACACTAGATGGAAGAACTAGGGCACCAGACCTGTGTAAGAGCTCCCCTCTGCAAGACACTGGCACTCTGGAGCATGGCAGAGGGAGAGTGTGAAGATAGAACCTACCTTCCAAGTCTCTAGGAGGGTTTACAGTCAACCCTTAGCTGTGTTTATTTAGAAGCGTGCTCCTCTGCCTGCAGCATTGAGGATAGCTTATAGGCCTCTTTCTCCAAAAGACTGAACTGGCTCTGTTCCTTCTTACTCTGCCCTGGAGTGTGTGTGTGGGGGGTAGTTGTTTGAGAACTCTTTTTTCCATTGGTTACAGGCCTAGGGGACCCATGAGCCTAAAGCCCAATTGACCACTAGACCCAGGTGATGTAGAGGAGGTCCCTGGCAGCAGCTTTGAACATTGGGATGCCAGAAAGGTTGAAGCTCCTTCCTGGGAGATCCCAGTGAGCTGCAGTGAGGCACAGGGAGAGTGCAAGGATGGAGTACCTTGGCCTCTCTCCCTGAGAGCACCTCCATAGCCTCTAGATGTGTGCCTGCCCCTTTCTCAGAGTGATGGAGGTATGTTTCAGCCTGCTGTCTGTGCGGTGACCAGGGGGCGGTATTCTGCCGACAACAGTCTCTTTGATCGTCATAGTCCTGTGGGACCCAAGAACAGGCCCCCTGGCTTCCAGAGCCAGACTTTTGAGGGGTGTTCCTAGGCTGCAGCTGCAAAAACCAGGGCACCAGATGTGTGTGAAAGCTCCTCTCTGAGAGATACTATTATTGTGGAGTGTGGCAGAGGGGTAGCCTAAAAACGACTCTGTTCTGGAGGATATGTCAGGAGGCCTGGCCCCTCAGGCCGATGCTTCAAGATTAGCAAATGGATCTCTGACATAAAGTCTGGGCACTGTTCAAACAGCTGCTTCTGCACTGGCCCTGGGGTGGTGAGTGGATGCAAGACCCTTAGGCATTTCTCAGGTTGCTAGAGTGCTCTGGGTCTTGTGGTCACCTGCCCTGTTGCTTTTCAAAGCCAGATGTTTTGAAGGTTTGTTCCGCAGGTGCAGCTCTTAACAATTGGGGTGCCTGATGTGGGGTAGAACCTTTTGGTCCTCAGGGAGAAGGTCTGGGTTTGTGAGTTCCCTCCCAATTGTGGGTCACTGCACTGGGGGTGGAGATTATGGTGAAACCAAGACTTAGCCTCTCCTACCCACCGTGATGTGGCTCTGATTTGTGGATGCGGGGCAGCTGCTCAGCTAGTTTTCAGAGGAACTTGTGCCATAGGTAGCTGTAGAGTTGGCATGTCCATGGAGGAGTTGGGTCAGAATCTGGGTTTTCATGGCTGTCCTGGGGCTTTGTAGGAGAATGTCCTCTTTGTAGGAAATTATAACTAACCGTTCTGGGGCGTGGGGTTGGCAGCTTACTCTTCAGCTTTTTTGCTGTAACTTTTCTGTGAGTTTTTTTTTTTTTTTGGAAACTTCAAGTGTTCATACCCCCCTTTTTTTAATTAAAGATTTTATTTATTTGAGAGAGAGAAAGCACACATACAGGGGGAGAGGCAGAGGGAGAGGTAGAAGCTGACTCCCCACTGAGCAGGGAGCCTGATGTGGGGCTTGTTCCCAGGACCCCAAGATCATGACCTGAGCTGAAGTCAGACTCCCAACTGACTGAGCCACCCAGGTGCCCGTTCATAACCTTTGATACAGTGATTTCATTTCTAGCAATCTGTCCTAAGGAAATAATCAGAAACCTAAGCTAAGATTTATGTATAAAGCTTACACACTTTTTGTAATATAAACTCTGTAAATAACCTAGTATCTATCAGGAAAATGGCCAACTTAACTTAGGTATAGTTGCTATTTTGCAGCTATTAAAAATACTGCTTTGGAACAATTTTTATCGCTTCAGGAAAATTCTTGTGGTATGTTACATGAGAAAGTAAGATGGGGGCGCCTGGGTGGCTCAGTCGTTAAGCGTCTGCCTTCGGCTCAGGTCATGATCCCAGGGTCCTGGGATCAAGCCCCGCATCGGGCTCCCTGCTCGGCGGGAAGCCTGCTTCTCCCTCTCCCACTCCCCCTGCTTGTGTTCCCTCTCTTGCTGTGTCTCTCTCTGTCAAATAAATCTTTAAAAAAAAAAAAAAAAAAGAAAGTAAGATGCATCATGCTGGGTAGTCTCTCATTTAGTGTCTCTTGAGTTATCTCTCCGATGACTTCCAAGGAAGCACCTAAACATCAATGTGACTGTCTGCTGGGATTACTGTGGGTGGTTTTCTTCTTTATGTACATGCTATTTTTCAGATTTTCCAGAATGAGCATATATAATTTTTATAATCAGAAGAAAAGGTTTAAAAAAACCACATAACCCTACTGTCTCCCAGGAATCTTTCAGAGGCTTCAAAGGAGTTAGGACACTTGTGGTCCTCTAAGCACATGGCAGTCCTAAGATTTATCTGTTATTCTCATTTGCTCCATTTACTTTTTTTTTTTTTTAAGTGAGAGATTCTGTATTTTTTTCAGACTTCAGAATGGATTGCTTGCATTTTTCTGAAAACCTCAGAGAGTCAGAAAGGAAAAGTCCACCATCTCATTCCCAGACAACTGGTTTTGGCTCACAGTATTTGTGCTTTTTGTGTCCACCTTGCTTTACGTTCCATTTCAGTGTTGACCTGTGTGGATGTCTACGCAGCTGTCGCTCCTCAGGGTTTGTATGTCCGTGATTCACGCTTTCTGGAGCACTTTGTGGGTTCAGGTTGTACGCTTGAAGACAAGAGGGCAAGAACAGGCTCTGAGAGTAGAAATTTTGGTTCAGTACATGAAGATACTGGATATGAACTTCTGTACAAGGTTCAGATTTCTCCCACCTGAACACCTAGAGGCCCTAGGGAAATCAAGGGCAGGAGAGACTATTTCTAGGGTACCATGTCAACTCTGTGCAGTGCAGGAATGAACTTTGAGTCAGAAAATTTCGTGTTTGTCTCAGCTACATATGAGCGCGCATGACCATGAGAGCACGTTTCCCACCTTCCTTGGTGGGGTTATGAGTGTCCGTGTAGGGTCACACTGTGAACTAGTGGCTCTCGGCAGTGCACGTCATTATGTAGAGAGGAAAAAACAACTGCAGCTTGAAAGCTTAGGTCTCCATCCTGGGATGAGATGTTTTCTCCCCCTGCAGTGCAGATGCATAGGGTCCCTGTCTCCCCTGACGATTAGCTTGAGGCTAAGTGGGTTCAGGTCAAGAAATAATGTGTTCACTTTCAAAGCTCCCTGGGGAAGGGAATTCAGAAGATGGCATTCATTTCCTGGGCTGGAGAGACCAATGTTGAATCATTTTGTTTGCTTTTTATTAACAAAATAAGTTTATTCCATTCCTTAGAAACGTGGTTCAGTAATGAAAAGTTCTCAGTCCCTGATCAAGTTCTCTTTTTATGAAGATAAAGGAGAAGGAAACAAGGCGAGGAAAGATAAGAGGGAAAAAGAATTTGTATATTGGCTTAGGGTGCCTTCTGAAATAAGGAATACTTAGGATACTTGGGAATTGGACATTAGAGGCAGAACGGAGGGTAGAGAGTGGTGGGGAACAGAAAGTGATTCACAGAAAGTTGTCTGCACATTGGGAAGGACATATGCAGGTGACCTGGTGTTATGTTATGGTCTGAGAGCCAGCATATAACACACTAGAGGAAAATCCTGGATGCTTGTTGGACGGGCCTTTGGTCATTAAGGTCATTTGCTCTGAGGCAAATCCTACAACTCTCTAGGCAACACTTTTTTGGGGGATTAGCCAATGGTACTCAAGGTGTGATTCCTGGACTGGCAGGTTCCACATCACTTGGGAACTTGTTAGAAATGAAACATTTCAAGCCCTACCGACCGGTCTCCTGCATTTGAGCCTCTGGGGATGGGCGGGTTGCTCTGGCTGATTCTGACACAAATACCACAATCTGGGCTCAGGATGTGGGAGCACCCTCCAGCTTGTGTCAAATGGGAAATCCTGAAGCTTACACTGAGTACCTTATCTTCCTAGAAGTTGGAAATCAGCTAAGTAGGTTTGTACTTTCAACAGAAACAATGCATATTGAATATTTTTTCAAGTTTTTATTTAAATTCCAGTTAGGTCACATATACTATAATACTAGTTTCAGGTGTAGAATTTAGTGATTCATATTAAATATTTGTGTGCATTTAGGGATTGGCTATGAGTTCAGCCTTAATATGTAATTTTAAGTTGAACTTTCAGACCACTGTGACTGATCTTCAGAGCTGCTACAAAAACCACAGCATACTAATTCCTGCTATGAATGAGTTTTCTCCAACGGAACAACCTGTTACCACCCATTCTAGCAGCTATTTCTTTTCATGCAAGGACTAAAAGGGGGCATTTACACCATTTTTGGTTCATACTTGCATCAGAGCTATCGTTCATTCATTTATATCTTTTAAAAGTACAATCTCCATTTTACCTGTTTCCAGAGAACACTTTTCCTTCAGTCCTTGAAGACTTGGCTCCTTATGTGGGCTTTGGTGGAAGTTGTGGGGCAGCAGCCGTGGGTCTAAATCGGTCCTTCTGGAGGGCAGTGCCTGACTACCCTGCTGTGAATGGCAAGGCTCACACAGGAAAGGGTTCACACACAGCTTGGCACACCTAGACAGCCAAGACGCTTGCTTCGGAAATGTCCCTGATGGCGGTGGCTTCTGTGCTGAACAACGACCTTCTTAATGCGTCCCTGGGCACGCCGGGTGCAGCTGGTGCAGCGGGAGGCTGCACGCAGCCCTGGTCCTTTTGGGCACCACCGTTATTCCTCTTTTTCTTGGTCATCTTGGAAACGAGGACCCCAGAAGTGCCTCAGAGCTTTCAAAAAACATTTGATGGAGACATGAAAATAACTTAATGGCCTTCTTTTGGAAGACTTATCTCAGATTTAGCTAAACTGGATTTTTTAACAATCAGGACTTTTCAGGTACCTTTGCAACTTGCCATGAGCCCCACTCCCCATGTGTGATCACTTTGAGTAATTCTGCAAGATGCTACATAAGGTCTGATTCGTGGACAGCCTCGTCACCTGCTGACAGGCGGGCTCCTCTCGACAGCACCATATGCCCTAGGGTGGGCAATATGGATTACTGGGTCAGGGAGACCTGCACCCCGCGCTGTGCATGCAGGTGCGTGCGCCTTGTACAAAGGCAAGCCCTGCATCTCCACCTCCTTCACCAGCAGCTCCATGTCCTTGGAATGTGCAGGGGACAGGCCAGCTATTGGAGTTTCCCCAACTGTAAACTTGAAAAGCCACTGAAAGGGTTAGGTTGATGAATGCCTGTAGAAAGCACATTTCTTCCAGGAATTATTGGTGCTCGCTGCTACCACCATAACATCCGTGACGACTGGGTGAGTAGATCATGATGCTATGCACTCTATGTTTAGTAATGTCAGAGTGAGAAAGCATGAATGACAATTCTGCAAACCTGGGTATATTTAGGAAGAGCTGTATAGTAAGTATTTAGAAAACCTTTTTCCAAAGGACTTAAAAAGAAGTTTCTAGACCTAAGACACATCATCTCCCATCAAATACAACTATAATTTAGTTATTTGAAATGACCTACTACCTGTTTGGGTTTGAGCCCATTTTCTCATCTGTAAAATAGGGATAATGCTACTTGCCTCATGGAGCACGAGTGACGATTAAGTGAAAAAATATGGCACATGACAGGCACTTGGTAAATATTAGAGGCATTCCATTCTGAGTGGCAAGTTTCTGCTCATCACTAACACTGCTAATCTCTCCAGTATTTAGAACACAAGTGAAAAATATTAAATGCAAAGAAAAAGTTTTTATTCTTTGATATATAAAACCAAGAAAACTTTAATGTGTAATACAACATAGTTTTTTTTTGTTTAGGGAGAAAATGGCAGAAGTAAAGATATGGGTACAAAAATACACTCAAGCAGCTGTTCCAAGAAATTCAGAATTCCTAAAATTATGAACAACAGCATAGAAGTTTCAGAGGAGGCTTTTTTTCCTTTTGACTAAAAAATTATTCACATTTGCTTAACTTAAACATGGTAAGAAATATAACTTTCCTTCTTGGTAACAGATCCAGTTACTCAACAAGATATTCAATAACCAGCAATAACTTAGTAAAAGAACATTTCATTTGTGATAGTAACTAGCATTAGAGTTTTGGTTCTATAATACTTATTGTAGTAAAAAACAAAACAAAACAAAACACTTCTGACTGCTTGTGTGCCAGAAAAGATGCTCATATAGTTCACTGGAGCCCATAAATTTGGGTGTATTTGGACTCTCACCCCAGACCTCAAAGGGAGAGCACCTTTGGTCTTCCCTGTGCTTAGGAACAAAACCAACAGCGAGGCTGGCGTACAAATAACAAAATCAAACATAGGTGCAGGAGACCATAACTACTCAATAAAAACTATTTCTGCCCAATAAATAGTTTCCAAAAGAAAGAAAAATAATTGGCTTTTACACTTAATGAATTCAGGAAAAATGAAGATGTTGAGGTACTGTTTTCCATTTGTTAGCGGCCATAAATCAGGACAGTTTTGCCACTGACCAGCAGGGGGTGCTGGACCACAGGAGAAGCAGCTGTGTACTCTCCCAGGAAAGGCATCCTAGAAAAATATTTTTACCTGTATTTATACGAAAGCTTTATTTGGTCAAAGTTTAGTTCTCCAAGTATAAGTGTAATTTTCTCCTCGATATTGGATTCAAGCAAAATAGACTTCATATAAAATTGGATCAAACATGAATAAACTTTTAAAATTACTAAATATATAAATATTGCTGGAAGATCAAGGGGAAGTGACAATGAATTCATTCTGTGTTAAAAATCAAGTTCCAGGTGACTTGTTATTTAAAAACAAAGATAACAGAAACTATACATCCAAATGAATATGAGCTTTCAAAGGCCTGGCTGGAGGTGTGTGGTAGGCTTATCCATCCTTTCTGCTGATAATATTTCAAAAATTGCCCTCAGATTCAATCAGTCCACAGGAAAAGACAGAGTAAATATTGGCTTTGGTCACAAAAGTATTGCTGAGCATCACCTTCCAATGCAGCAGAGCCGGCATTTGCCCTCTGACCGCCTGCCCGCGAGGCCCTGACTGATTCAGGCCAGCTCTTTTTCCCCAGGGATGTTTGGGAGTCCAACCCCCCCCCCGGCTATCTGAAATACAGCTATCAGCAATGTGGAAATTTGAAATTCATGGCCTACAGTCATACGTCTTGTAGGTTCGGGTGCCGTCCTGCCCATCAGCGGAGCGTGCAAGGCAGTAGAGCTCAGTGAAAACTGGCTGCGTCTGCAGGAGTCACATTAAAAACGCGATGTACTGTCTTTTAAAGCTTCACTTATAAAAGTATTCTTGAAACTGCAACATTTTCTGCACTTGGTCACGGAAGTGCCGGGACGTGTGTCTGGCTGGGCACGGACTGCAGGCGTGTGCACTTTATGTTCTGTGGAGAAAGTCTATAAAAATAGCATCTGTATTTTCTATCCGTAAGTTCGAGTCAAGCACGGGGTGTGGGAGAATCAAAACAAAGGGGGGAAGTCTTCGTTCCCGTCCTGATCTTCAGCCCGGACTCCACCTGACAAGCGTCTCGCAGGGGCGTCCGTGGGCCTACAGCGTGACGGCCGGGCCGTGCTCCTCCACGGCGCCCGGGGGCAGCGGCAGGGCCAGGCTCTGGCGCGGGTCTGCGCGCAGGGAGCTGAGCAGCCGGTGCGCCGGGCCCGCGCCGTTGACCCGCGCCTGGCTGCCCGGTGGCGGCGGCGGCCTGGGCCCCGGCCGCGGCTCCAGGACGCCCTCGAGCACCACGTCGGGCTCGTCGTCGCTGTCGGCGTCGTCGGGCTGCAGGTGCAGCAGCGCGGGGGCGGCGGGCAGGCTGTGGCGGCTGGCCGCGCTGTCCGAGGAGCGGCCCGAGCTGCCCGAAGCGCGGCTACCGCGCACCACGTTGTTCCTCTGGTTGGCCGGCTTGACCGTGACGATGAGGTTGTGGCTGTTGGCGATCATCATGTCCGTGACCTGGTCCAGCGTCTTCCCGGCCACCTCGATGCCGTTCACCTCCAGGACCTCGTCGTCCACGGCCAGCAGCCCTGTGCTCTCGGCCAGACCGCCCGGCACCATGCGCGAGATGAAGATGCCGGGCACCTTCTCCAGCCCCTGCGGGGCGACGCGCACGCTCGTGCCGTCACGGATGTAGAAGCCCAGGGGCTTCTGGCAGCCATGCCTGTACAGCCTCACGCGGCGGTGCGTCTCGGGCAGGATGTCCACGTCGATGATGGAGGACACGGGGCGGAAGTCGTGCGGCAGGCCGATGTGCAGGTGTGCGCGCCTGCGGGGGCCGTCCTCCCGCAGCGCCAGTGCCTTCCTCCGGCGGGACAGCGAGCCGGCCCCGAAGCTGCAGTGCTCCGCCTCCTCTGAAACAGCAGAGGGGACAGTCAGGACAGGAGCCACAGGTGTGGGAAAGCACCGAAGGCACCGCAACGCGTGCGCGCTGAGGCTGCCCCTACCTGGCAAAGCCCCTCTGCTGCTGACGGGTCATCTGCTCCTCCGGCGGGCCCCAGGATCCTGCGAAACCCTGAGCAGTGCGCCCCACAATCGCATCACGTCTTTCAGCTAATTCCCTACGAGTCTCACGCACATGCCTAGGAGTTACCAGTTTGTTACATCACACCTCACTTTTTGGGGAAGTCTCCACCTCTAGGAGGATATACTGGAGTAACTTTCTGAGTTGTTTCACTGAGTCCGCAAATAATGCTGGCATCCATTGACCTGGCCCCAATAGTTCAAGTGCAACTGCCTCCCTAAAGTTAGCTCTCTGGAACTCTCCAGAACCACCCACAGGCCACTGACAAAATGACTGAAAGGTGGAGAGGCAGAAATAAGAAACTGCAATAAAGAGGATTAACAACAATGGAACGTTTAAAAGTGCCTGATTGGATCCTGGGAAGAGGGCAGAGCAGGGAGCCCCAGGAATCTCTCCCCACCGGGCAACGACCACACGGCAGAATCTGTCTGATGGGACTATCTGGGGACTGCAGAGTCGGCTGAAGGCTTGCAGCTGTCCAGGAGAAGTAGTCAGTTTGGGTCTCTTCTAGCTCCCAGCACAGAGCAGCTACCCAGCCGTGTGGCAGGCAGCCGTGCACGTGCTTCTGGGGCAGCCTGCAGACGCCAGGTGGGCAAGAAGCACCCCGTCCTCCAAAGAGCAGGGGTCTAAGCTCTGACCACCGCCGGCTGCTTCTGATCACACAGGTGCAGACACAGAGCCTGGCGGCCGTTGCTGTCGGCCCTCCAGCTCCAGTGACTCCAAGGGCGTTGGAAGGGCGAGGGCCCCCTTGTCCCCCTTTTGCTTCTCACTTTTCCCCTTTTGGGAGCCACACAGTAGGACATTCAAAAAGAGCTGCATACGTGGGAAATTAGGAAGGGACCGCGCGTGCCCAAGGAAAGGCTCAGAAAAGACCTGAGAAGACATTCAGTTTACACCTCAGGCTGGTCCTCGGCACAGAGACAGCCCGCAACCATCAGAAGAACGATGACAACCAAACAGCAAACCCTGGGGAAGGGGGAGAATCTGATTTCCAGAGTTACCACGTCATGAGATTCGAATGTCCGGTGGTCAGCCAAAAAATCACAAGCACAGAAGGAAACAGGAGAGTCTGGCCCACTGAAAGGAAAAAGAGAACTCAACAGAATCTGTCCCTAAAAAAGACCTGGGGTCAGATCTACTAGACAGACTTTAACACAAATGCCTTGAGACAGTGGGGTAAGATGGTGGAGTAGGAGGATCCCGAGCTCACCTCCTCCCAGGGACACACCAGGGCATCCACCACATAGAAAGCAACTCAATCTGAGAACAACCTGAGGCCAGCGGAACAGGTCTTCCACAGCCAAGGACAGAAAGAAAAAGCCACACCAAGAAGGGTAGGAGGAACAAAGACTGAGTCAGGAAACACATTCCTGGCACACGACCCACAAGTGGGAGGGATATCACAGGGGCAGAGGTCCTCCCTGAGGACTGAGGTGATCAAGCCCCATGGGTACCCCCGGCACTAGGGACCTGCACCAGGAAGTAAGCCCCCGTAATGTCTAGCTCTGCCAATCAGCAAGGCTTAACCCTGGGAGCTTTAAAAACCAGTGGGGCCCAGTTCCAGGAGAGCAAGGGCCAGAGGAAATTGAGACTCTGCTCTTAAAGGGTTAGTGTACTGTATCGCTTGGCTCCAGAGGCAGCAGTTTGAAAAGTGCCTGAGATGTACTGACAAATTTTAGGGCATGTGCTGGAGGGGCAGGGATCTGTAGGAGCTTTCTCTGGGAATGGAAGTGCTGATGGGCACTTCTGTTCTTGCCCTCCTTCCACCTAGCTGGCCAGGCACCACTTCTGGCACTCTCCATCTAACCTGCTAGGACTGCTTCACCTGCCCTGGCAGGCACCCCTCCAGAGCAGCCCCCACCTGCCACACCCAGGGGGTAGCCCCCAACTGGGACTGACACCCCTCCAGAGGGACTCTTGCCCCAAGGAGGGGGGTCAGCTCCACCTATCAGCATGCTCCAGCAGTCATGGCCCAGTCATAACAAGAGGGGGCATGCAGGCCACACAGGGGACAACCTTGAAGCACATGCTTCTGATGACCAGAGGGGACTGTGGCCCCAAAGGACACCTTTTATGTGAGGCTACTACTTTCAAGACCAGAAGATATAGCTGGAGGACTTAATACATAGAAATAAACACAGAATCAGGCAAAACCTCAGAAAAAGACCTAAAGAAATGGAGAGAAACAACCTACCTGATAAAGAATACAAAGTAATGGTCATAAAGATACTTACCAGACTTGAAAGAAGAGTGGATGAACTCTGAGAACTTCAATAATGAGATAATTATAATGAAAATCACATCAGAGAAAATGAATAGCAGATTAGAGGATGCAGAATGGATCAGTGGTCTGGAAGACAGACATGGAAAGCACCCATGCTGAACAAAAAAAAGAAAAAAGAATTGAAAGATGAGACTGGTTAAAGGACCTCCGGGACAACATTAAGTGTCTAATATTCACAGCATGGGGTCTTAGAGGGAGAGGAGATAGAGAAAGGGACAGAAAACCTATTTAAAGAAATAGCAACTGAAAACTTCCCTAATCTGAGGAAGGAAAGGGATCCAGGTCCAGGAAACACAGAGAGCCCCAAACAAGATGAACCCAAGGAGGTGCATACCAAGACATATAATAATCAAAATGGCAATGTTAAAGAGAGAATCTTAAAAGCAGTAAGAGAAAAACTAATAGCTACATACAAAGGGAACCCTATTAAGCTATCAGTTGATATTTCAGCAGAAACTCTGCAGGCTAGAAAGGAGTAACATGACATAGTCAAAGTGCTGAAAGGAAAAAAACTTATAAGAATACTCTATCCAGCAAGGCTATCATTCAGAACTAAAGGAGAGAGAGAGTTTCCCAGACAAACGAAAATCAAGAGTTCATAACCACTAAGCTGGTCTTATAAGAAATGTTAAGGGGACTTCTTTAAGCAGAAAAGAGAAGGCCATAACTAGAAATACAAAAATTATGAAAGGGAAAAATTTCACAGATAAAAGCAAACATATAGTAAAGGTAGTAGATCAATCACTTACAAAACTAGTGTGAATATTAAAAGACAAAGGTAGTAAAATCAATTATATCTATAAAAATTAAGGGATACACAAAAAAGTAAAATATGTCATAAATTGTAGAGAAGTAAAGTATGCTTTCAGAGCGTATTTGAACTTAAGCAACCATCAACTTAATATAGATGTTGTATATATGTTTTATATGAATCTCATGATAACCAAACCAAAAACCTATAAATAGATATGCAAAAAAATAGAAAGGAATCCAAGCATAACACTAAAGAAAGTCATCAAATCACAAGGGAAGAGAGCAAGAGAAGAAGAGAGGAACAGAGAACTACAAAAACCAGAAAACAATGAACAAAATGGCAATAAGTACATAACCTATTGATAATTAAATGCTCCAATCAAAAGACATGGGGTGAATGGATAAATAAACAAGATCCATCTATATGCTGCCTATAAAGAGACTCACTTCAGATTTAAAGACACACACAGATCAAAAATGAAGGGATGGAAAAAGATATCCCATGCCAATGGAAGCAAAAAAAGCGATCTGGGGTAGCCATACTTATATTGGACAGACTAGACTTTTAAAACAAAGACTGTAACAAGACAAAGAAGGGCATTATATAATGATAAAAGGATCAATCCAAAAAGAGGATATAACAATCATAAATATGCATGCAACCTGAAACAACTAAATACATAAAGCAAATGTTAACATACCTTAAAGGGGGAAACTGACAGTACTATAATAATAGTAGGGGACTTTAGCACTCCACTTGCATCAATGGATAGATATTCCAGACAGTAAATCAATAAGGAAATGGTGGCTGTGAATGCCACATTAGACCAGATGGACCTATTAGATATATGCAGAACATTCCATCCCAAAGCAGCAGCATACACATTCTTATCAACCACACATGGTTCATTCTCCAGGATAGGTCACAGTAGGTCACAAAACAAGTCTCAATAAATTTAAGAAGATTGAAATCATATCAAGCATCTTTTCTGACCACTATGGTATTACTAGAAATCAAATGCAAGAAAATCTGGAACAAACCACAAACATGTAAAGGCTAAGCAACATGCTACAAACAAAGGGTCAACAAAGAAATCAAAGAGGAAATAAAAAAAGTTCTTGGAGACAAATGAAAATGGAAACACAGTAGTTCAAATTCTTTAGGATGCAGCAAAAGCAGTTCTAAGAGGGAAGTTTATAGATATGGGCCTACCTCAAGAAACAAGAAAAGTCTCCAACAGTCTAAACCTACACCTAAAAAAGACTATAAAAAAACAAAGCCCAAAATTAGTACAAGGAAGGAAGTAATAAAGATGGGAGTGAAAATAAATGAAGTAGAGACCAAAAAGACAATAGAAAAGATCAATGAAACTAAGAGCTGGTTCTTTGATAAGATAAACAAAATTGACAAACCTTTAGCCAGACTCATCAAGAAAAAAAGAGAGACCCAAGTAAATAAAATCAGAAATGAGAGAATTTAAAACTGACATCACAGAAATCCAAAAGATTATGAGAGATTGCTATGAAAAGTTATATACCAACAAATTGGACAACTAGAAGAATGGATAAATTCCTAGAAACATACAATCTTCTAAGACTGAATCAGGAAGAAATAGAAAATCTGAACAGACTGATTACTAGTAATGAAATTGAATTCGTAATCAAAATCCTGACAAACAATAAAGTCCAGGGCCAGATGGCACAGGTGAATTCTACTAAACATTTTATTTATTTTATTTTATTTTAAGATTTTATTTACTTATTTGACAGAGACACAGCGAGAGAGGGAACACGAGCAGGGGGAGTGGGAGAGAGAGAAGCAGGCTTCCTGCTGAGCAGGGAGCCTGATGCGGGGCCCGATCCCAGGACCCCGGGACCAAAATGGACCAAATATTGGCCACAAATTAAGCCTCAATAGATGTTAAAAGATAAATATCTTTCATGCAAAGTATATTCTTGGACCACAACATGATGAAGTAGAAATCAATAACATAAAGAGAACTGGAACATTCACCAAAATGTGAAAACTGAACACCACTTTATAACAACCAATGGATCAAAGAAGAAATCACAGGGAAATTAGAAAATACTTAGAGATGAATGAAAACAAAAACATATCATACCAAAACTTATGGAATGCAGCAAAGGCAGTGTAAAAAGGAATTTTATAGCTATACATGCTTACATTAAAACCAAGAAAGATTTCAAATCAACAACTTTACAACTTAAGGGACTAGAAAAATAAGAACAAACTAAATTCAAAGCTACCAGAAGGAAGGGAATAGTAAAGATTAGGGCAGAGATATAAGAAGTACAGAATAGAAAAACAGTAGAGAAAAATCAATGAAACAAAAAGTTGTTTCTTCAAAAAGATCAACAATATTGACAAACCTTTAACTAAATGAACTAAGAAAAAGAGAAGACTCAAATTACTAAAATCAGAAATAAAAGTGGGGACATTACTATCATTTCTACAGAAATAAAATGGATTTTAAGAAAGCACTATGAATAATTGCATGCCAATAAATTGGATAGCCTAAATGAAATTGACAAATCTCTAGAAACACAAAACCTACCAAGACTGACTCATGAAGAAATAAAAAATTGACTAGATCTATAACTAGAAAGGAGATTGAATCAGTGAGCAATGATCTCTCAACAAAGAACAGCCCTGGATCTGAGGGCTTCACTGGTGAATTCTGCCAAACATTTAAAGAAGAATTAATACCAGTCCTTCTCAAACTTTTCCAAAAATTCAAAGAAAAGAGAACACTTCTTAATTAATTCTAAGGCCAGCATTACCCTGATACCAAAGCCAGACAAAGATACCCCAAGGGCAAAAACTGCACAGACCAATATTCCTTATGATCAGTGGTGCAAAAATACTATCCACACATGGAATATTGCTCAGCCTTTGAAAGGGTGTTCTGATGCCTGCGACATCATGGGTGAAACTGGAGGACACTGTGCTCAGGGACACGAGCCCGTCACAAAAAGACAAGTACTGCCGGTTCCACGCGGACGAAGTCCTGAGGAGTCCCCGTCACACTCACAGCAGGGGGGTGGCGCTGGGCAGGCGGGTTCGTGTTTCATGGGGACAGAGTTTTAGTTTTTCAGGATGAAAAGAGCAGGTGCATCGTGGTGATGGCAGCACAACCAGAGAGGTGTTTCATTCCACTGAATCCTACACTCAAAAATGGTGAACATGGTAAATTTTATGGGCATTTTGCCACAATAAGAAAACCTGAACAAAATCCATAAAATTCTCCGGGGGACAGCATTATGTGCCATCCCCTACACTCCAGCCTTGTCCCCTGGTGTCCCCTGGGTGGGCTCAGGGAGGGGGCAGCCAGTGACCACAGCATGGATTTTTATAACTGATTACATCTGACCAGGGAAAGATGTATATTAGTATTATGAGCAAAACCATTTGTGCTGGGAATGGGAAGCCCTGGGGCCACTTGAGAGTGAGGTATGCCCTCGTTGGCTCCAGGAGCACGGTCAGGGGAGGCCAGTGCAGGGACACTCCTACCCGGCCACACTCGTGTCTCTGTGCTCCCATCGTTCCTGCAGAGGGAGTCAACCCCAGCAGGGCTCCAGGCATCAGGAGCCAGGAGCTTTCATGGGGGCAGGACGCCCTGCACTTACCCAGTTGAGTTCCTGAAAATGGTCCAGGTATGTTCTGTCTTTCACCTGTAAATCAGAGACTCCATTCCTTTTCTAGGTTAATCAGAAATAAGCACCCATGAATGAAAGTGTTTGCAACTAGCAGTTCGATGTAACTGAAGATGTGTTTGGTCCTCGGTAGAGGAAGTGAATCACTCTTACTTATTATTATTATTTTTTTAAAGATTTTATTTATTTATTTGACAGAGAGAGACACAGTGAGAGAGGAACACAAGCAGGGGGAGTGGAAGAGGGAGAAGCAGGCTTCCTGCCGAGCAGGGAGCCTGATGCAGGGCTCGATCCCAGGACGCTGGGATCATGACCTGAGCCGAAGGCAGGCGCTTAATGACTGAGCCACCCAGGCGCCCCATTCTTACTTATTTTTGGTTAGTAAGTGACAGGATGGACCTTCTCCGTTGAGTCCTTGGCCCTTCTCCTTTGGGTCCTTGGTCCTTGGCCCTTGGTCCTTCTCCATTGGGTCCTTGGTCCTTCTCCATTGGGTCCCTGGCCCTTCCCCAGGTCCTGGGCCCTTGGAGCACAGATGAGGGCACGGCAAAGCACCAATGGCCCAGGACCTGGGGAAGGGCCAGGGACCCAATGGAGAAGGACCAAGGACCAAGGACCCAAAGGAGAAGGGCCAAGGGCTCGCTTATAATCTCTGTTTCGCCAGTACTTAACCTGCAAAGCATATCTTCCAGATCCACCAGGGCCTCTCCTCCCCATCTGCGTTATGTGCTCATGAGGCCATCCCAACTCCCTGCCACACCAAGTCCAAAAGACTGCTAACACGTGTTCTCTCTTCCTTGGAGTTGAAACCTGTCAAACTTCAAGGGGCATTCCCCCGCGCCCCATGATATTTTCTCTTCTTGTCTAAAGGGCTATATAGCTTATAAAACTTTCATATTTGAGTATTTTTTTGTAGGGTCCATATTGTTCTTCACTAACATTATGTCTGAGTGTTGGGTTCTGGGCCTTCTTGGACCCTAATACATGACTGGGTGCGAGGGAGCCTTGTTTACCCACCTGACAACAATATAAAGTATAATCCCAGCCAACTTCACATTTTAATAAATGCTTTTTTAAAAAGAGTGTTGAATTGCTAACCTCTAGGAAGCTGCCAGAAAACATTATCATTTATCATTTTCACTTATTTCCTGAGTGACAAAGCTACCACTCTGTTGCCATCTGGACTTGTAAACAAATGCTGAGTCTTCTGGTGTGTTTCCCCTCTAAAATGAAGGCAGGCCTGCCAGCAGTGCCCCCCCCCCACAATACCGCCCAGCTCCCCGAGGCCATCTGGGCAGGTTGGCACCGGTCATTAACTACTGTGTTTCTGCTATCCGCTGCATCCACCTCAAATAACATACGTCCGGCAGTCCCAGCCCCATGTCTGGGAAACCCCGCTTCATTGTGCCAACGAGGCAGCACAGTCCGGGGGCATCTGTGCGTGGCAGACGCTGCTGACCCGACCCACTCCACAGCCTGGGGGGCACCAGGAGGACTCCTCATCGTGGTGGGAAGTTCTGGAATTAGGTTGTTTGGAGATGGGCAGGAGGCTGGCGGGAAGGCCAGGGGGCTTTGTTGTCTCAGCAAGGGTGAATCATTAGCATTCCTAGGGTTCTCAGTCAATGGGAGACTTTCCAGTTCCTTAGAGCTGTTCTTTCTAGCAATTCATGTACAGAAATGCCAACTATTTTTCATATTTACCTGACTGCAAGTTAGAAAGTTACTTTAACAAAAGCCAGCTTGTACTTCCAAATAATACACTACAATTTTTTTGTTCAAAACACTATTCCATGCAAAAAGCATATCAGCATGAAGTTGGCAGTTTGAGTTCCTTAATCATCCTTTTTTGTACACAATTTTGGTTTTGACACTTTTCCTTGAACAACATATTGTACGTTGTAGTGTTTCAACACAAGGTTGTTAACCTGTTTTCAGTGATGAAGTATTCTAACCCTACCAGATAAATGTTTAAACTGAACGTTGGTATTATCCAGTTACATGCACACACTTACACATACTCCCCCTCCATTTGAATCTAAAGACCAGCAAGTTTCCACTGTAAGCAATTAATTACAACCTCCCTGTTCAGGGCGTGGCGCTGGACCCGCCCCTTCCATCATGAGATGTCCTTAGTTGCAAGATAAGAAAACACAACTGCTCAGTGCCAGTTTAGTATTTAAAAACAAAACAATGTTTTCAATTTTCTGTTAAATGTCCTCAGTAGAGATTATCATAGGAGTGGGGAAGACTCCTGCCCACTTCAGCCTGTTCCTGCTTCTTACAGCCACCAAGCGCGTGCCGATTTACAAAATGCGTCTCTGTCCTCAGTGACCTTGGGGGCGGCAGGGCTGTGCACAAGGGTCGGGAATGTGGGCGCGAGGCTTCAAAACCCACAGCCAGCGGGCCCTGGCCATGCTCTGGCCAGACTGACCCTCCTCATCACATATCCCGAGGGGCTGACGGGGGTTCTTTCCCCACACCATGGTGGCCTCCTTTCTTTAGGGACCCTACAGCCCCAGGGCTCCTAACCTCTGACCTTTATCATGCTGGCAAGACCCCACGTCCAACACTGACCCTCAACCCTGTTTGTCCAGCTATCCTGATTTATTTAACAGCACCTACAAGAAAGTTTTAGCAAATTTAAAGGTGACCCAAAGTGTCAACACACTGGAGGCTCATTACTTTTTGGTAGAAACTGGTCAGTAGAAACAAAGGAAGCAAATGGCTACCCCTGGGGGCAAGGAGCAGAGGACACTCCTGTTGTAGGTTCTCTGCTACGGTTCCCCTCCCAGGAGCACCTCGTCCACTGGGAAACACATATGTGGGCAGCACGCACAGGTCCAGAGACCCGAGAAGTGCTCCTCAGGGGGTGGGACGGGGTCCTGAGAGGGGCCCCCACGATGGGCAGTGGCTACCTGCACACCTCACCCAGCGTGAGCCCCTCTCTAGGAGGGAGGCATCTCAGATCCCTGAAACACATGTGTGTTGGTCGGGCCCTCCAGAGGAACAGACTGATAGGATGCGTGTGTGTTGGGGGGAGGTTATGGATCCCTACGGAGAGAGGTTTATCATGCACTGGCTCACCCAGAACTCTGCATCAGTGAGCTGGGGACCAAGCGGAGCCAATGGTGGACCAAGCCCCAAAGCCCAAGAAGTAGGGCACTGACATTCCAGCAAAAAGGGAATCGGCCCTTCCTCCACCTTCCTGTTCCATTCAGGACGGATCAGGGATTGGATGAGGCCCATCCACACGGGAGAGGGTGGTTTGCTTGACTCAGTCTTCCAGAAACACCCTGGTAGACACACCCAGAAAAATGTTTTGCCAGTTGCCTGTATCTGAGGCCATCACCAGGCTCCGAGGGCTTAGGGGCTCCTGCCTTCTTTCTCAGGGTGTGGCTGATCTGGGACTTGTGGCTGGAGGTGAGGAGTACCAGAATGTGGCCCAGGATGAGTATGTTCAGGGCATTTTTGAGGACCTGCTTTGTAAATGGACTGATGATCCTGGGCCTCATGCAAGTCTGACCACAGGGTCTGGGATTCGGCCCTTGGGGTGGCTGATGCCCTTGGTTCACTGGCTGATTCTGAACAAGGGAGCTGATGAGGTAAGGAATACCTCCACCACAGGCAACGATTGTTAAAACTGAGAGCTGATGAGCCTCTGGGCATTGGTCAGTGAGTGTTCAAAGGGCCTCTGGAGAAGAGAGAGAGTGAGCATGGGATTCTTGAGGAGGTGGGCCGACGGTCACAGCTTCTCCTGAACCACCTTTCCCAGCACCCAAAGGACAAACCATGTGTCCGCTTTCCAGCGAGCCGCGGCAAAGGCGTGAAAGCACACACTCCCTCTGTGTCCAGGGCGGCAGGCGCCAGGAAGGAAGCGTCCAGCTCTGTGCAGATTCCCCAAAAACCATCATGTGTGCACTTCATTAGTCAAAAATTCCCAATTATCTTAAAAATAAAGTTTGTTACAAAGAATATCCCACTCCTAAAATTCCAACGTTGGTTCCTAAATTACCTTTTACAAGAGCAGAATTGTCACAGCTTCTATCAAGCACTATGTTAAATCTCACGTTTTCTACAAAGCGGACAACTAAGGGAGGTCCGCAGATTCAGGCAAATGTCGACACGCCCTTCCCCCATCTTATTACACATTTTCAGTCAAATTATAGTTTTTTTCTCTACCTCTATTTCCGCAGATCTCCAGTGGGAGGAGAAAGATTGTCGGCCCTGCTTTTCCCCAAGCAAGCCAGAGCATGAAGGCAGGTGCAGGTGCTTGCTTTCCCTCCTGCCTGTCTCTCTCCCTCTGCCCAGGTCCAGTTCAACAGGCTCTGTTGCGAGGATGGCACCAAATACCTTGCAAGAGGCAGGTTTCTGCCGCTTCCCAGCCCCCCCCTTGCAGGTGAGGAGGCCAGCTCAGAGTCAGGAGCTGTTTTAACCCACGTCAAACACATACATCACACATGGGGACTCCTTTGTGAGAAAATGCTTCTCAGATTCATCTTTAGTTTGAAAATGTATGATGTCACAGCTTTTTAGGGACAGGTGCAAATGAGGGCAGGCTGACAGGCCTTGCTCCTTCTACCAGGGACCGACTCCTGGAAGGCACACCAAGCAAGTGAGCCCACCGGCCTTGGCCAGGAAAGCCGAGGACAATCACAGGCACGTGCTGACGCCGTGACCAGGATGCAAGCGGCAGGGGCTGGTCTAACCGCGGACCTCAGGGAAGGAGTTCACTCTCTGCATCAAGGTGGCGAAGAGTCATATAGCTGCCTAAGAATTCTGATGAAAAAATTAGAAACGTTCTCATTTTAACTGGCAGATGAGCAGATTATTTCTCTTTGCTGCTGCTGTTACAGAAAGACCGTGACAAAAACAACGGCTGGGTCAGCAGCCCCACCTGCTCACCCCTCTGTCGCAACAGGTGGAAAGGCAGCAGCACACCGTGGCTGTCCCCCACTTCTGCAGACCCCTGGGGAGCTCACCAGGAGCACGCAGGTGGGGTTAGGGCTATTCCTTTTCTGGAGCAGCTGCAGAGGAGGCATCCCTAGACCAGCAGGGTAGAGAGGGGAGTCCTTTTCCATTCAACTGAAATGTGTTCTGAAGCGGCACTGCGTTAGGGACCCTCACAGGGGAGGAGGGATATGTGTGCTGGGAAATGCGGGGCAGGGGCACCCCTGGTGGGTGCAGTCACCTAGAGCAACGAGACCATGAACAGAAAGGTCGAGGAATTGCAGAATGGTGCAGCCAAACCACAGTGGAAGACAGTTTGCCGGTTTCTGGCAAACTAAACATACTCTCACCATATGATCCAGCAAATGCACTCTCTGGTTTTACCCAAAGAAACTGAGAACTCACATCCACACAGAAACTTGCACAAGGATGTTTATAGCAGCTTCACTCCTAATCGTCAAAACCCGGAAGCAACTGCAGACGCCCTTCGGAAGGTGATGGATTCATACACTGTGGTGCATCCAGACAATGGGATATTGCTCAGCACTAAACAGAAATGAGCTACAAGCCATGGAAAAGACACAGAGGAAACTGGAGTGCGATTCACTAAGTGCAAGAAGCCAGTCTGAAAAGGCTCCGTCCTGCAAGACTCCAACTTAAGACGTTCTGGAAAAGGCAGAACCATTGAGACAGTACAGACCCGTGGTGGCCGGGAGCTGGGGGGGGAGGAGGGAGGTGCAGGCCGAGCACGGGGTATTTCCAGGGCGGTGCGTCTCCTCTGTAGGTAGTGTTACGCCGGATACGTGACATCGTGCGTTTGGGAAAGCCCACAGAATAACACAATACCGACAGTGAACCCTAATGTGAATGATGAACTTTAGTTGATGATGTATCAATATTGGCTCATCGAGTCTAACAAATGAACACATTAACATGAGATGTTATAGTAGAAAAGCAGCATGTGGGGAGAAGGGGTAAATGGGAACCTGCTGTGATTTCTGCTCAATTTTTCTATAAACCTAAAACTGGTTCGAAAAAAAGTCTATCGAATTTTAAAATACCTGAAAACATAAAAGGCTAACCATCATGAAATGGTTCAAACACAAAACAAACCATTCCCTTAGTGCAACCGTTTTCTTTAAAAGTAAACGGGGCATTAATGGTTACATGCGGTAGAGCGGCGGGAGGAACCACATGAAGGTCTCCACATGCACCTGCATGTCACCCTCGCACACCAGCCTGGACCGGTGAGCACCCCACACAAGAGCCAAGAAGGAGCAGGGTCATGTGGGGGTTCTCAGCCGGGCCAGGACCTTGGGGACCTATCAGGGGGCCCTGGTGTGCCCTGGTGTGCCCTGGAGGCCAGGGGATGGTCATTCACACACCAGCACCTGCCCCTCTGTGCCCACAGCTGCTCAGGACAACTGTGCCCAGGACAGACGAAGCCTCCGCCTCACAGAGCGCACAGCCCGGCATTGGAGACAGGACAACCAGCAGTCAACAGCAATTTTCAACAATGCGCTAGGAAGAAACCAGGGGTGGGAGAGGGTCCCGAGTTTCCACACGCAGCCCTTGTACGATGGGGACAGTCCGCAGGCTAGGCAGCACCGAGAGACCGAAAACACCTCAGTGCTTCAGGAAACGGGCAAACGTAAAGGCCTAGCTTCCTTTTTTAGTAATGCGCAGCAGTCTTCCAGGATACGGGAGGGGAGGGTCAGACAGACAGAAACTTTGTGGGGGTCCAGAAGTCACCATACACTTTCTCTTGTCCCTCGATGGAGCCACCTAAATCTTGTCCTTTCGGAGCCAGTCTGGACCCAAGAGGCCACCGAGGTCCCATGCCCTTCAGCATATCTGCAGCTCCGGGAGCCCGGAGACAGACCCAAGGGATAAAGCACAAGACGCAGTTTGCCGGGGTGAAGCAGAGGCAAGACTCTCTTCTCTTCCCGTGCCCACAGTTTCCCTGACCTGGGAAGGATGCCTGCTGGAAGACTCTGGCGAGCCCATCACTACCCTGCGCCCAGCCCATCCCCCATCAAGGGGAGAAGCTTACAACACAGTCCTGGCCGCCGTCCCTCCCGTGTGGCTCAGTCTCTGGTGCCCTGAAAAGTTCCCAGCTGCTCCCTGCCACTCCTAGTTTCTCTCTGCCCAGCACTCGGGATTCACCACACGCGGGCTTAGGACGGCTGCAGGGTGACGCCCAAGGAAAGCACCTTGCTTCCCTCACCCATCACACTAAGCAGCTACTTTGGGGCCCAGGAAGGAGCTGCCTTGAGCTCCCCCACCGAGGGCAGGGACACTGTCTGCCCTTGGCCCTTGGCCCTCAATAAATCCTTCAGCAATCACAGAACCTGGAGACCCTTCCCCTCCAGCACTCATAAAGCACCTTTGGGCATGCTGAAATATTTATTTCATAATTGGCAAAGACAGGAGCTAACTGGAAAGTCAAAGTTTGAACTGTACAAAACAGAGTAACTGCTTGTTGAATTAACGTACACCAACTTGTGAGCTTAGAACTATAAACGGTTTGCCATTTGCCTCCTGGCCACCCATTCAGGCAGCACACAGTGATTTTAGAGTCTGCGGAGGGCATACTGGCTGAGAGCCACCTGCTCTCAGGAACCTGTGGTCCCACACGTGGTTTCTGCACCTGCGACGAGCAGGAGCCAACTCCAGGGTGAGAAGTGCCTGCAGGCATGGACAGGGCACGGTGGCACAGGGTGACCACGTGGGCTCCATAGACCCTGCAAACAGGGACAGCCTCCGGGGGGAGCAGACCGGGAGGGCAGAGAGGCCTGGGGTCCAGCCAGGCAGCTTCTTAACTTCAGCGTCCTGCCCGCCCTCCACCCCCTCTGGGACTTTAGGGCCTGTCTCCCTGCCTCCCAGCTCCAGATGATGGTGGGCAGCAGCGGCCACGGTCCCCGGGGCTCTCCTGCCCCTTGTGCCCGTTCCCAGGGAGGACACACACATGCCTCCCATCTGTTGTGGGGTCTGGGCAGCGGGTAGGGGCTGAAAGGCTGTCGGGCAAAAGTGAATGTTATCAGTCTTGCTGTGTATCCGGCAAAAATAAAGCCAAGCTCCACCTAACCAGCATGTGTCCCACTCAGCTTCGGCTATTCTGTGTGTCTCTAGAAACCAGGAACACCCACAGTCTAGATCAAGAAATAACAGAAAAGGAGCTGGGCTCCCCTGCACTTGAGGACAAAGAGCTTGGTGCCCATGGAAGGCGTCTCAGCCATTCCTACTCACACAAGAGGGACGCGTGGCCCAGAAGAGCCCAGCCTGGCAGGACGGCACAGTGGCCGAAAGCAGGGCCCGGGCATCGGCACCAAGGAAGGCCTCCGTGCGGCCGCATGCCCCTGGCAGCGCTGGGCCTGGATGGCCTGAGAGCTGGCTAATACGGCAGGTGATCTGAGGTGGGGATCCCACGCCCGTCCACGCTCCGCACCCCCAAAGCTGACCCAGGGCTGCTGCCGTGCGAACCACCCGGCCCGCCACAGCCACCCCCTCGCGTGGAAGGACACCTCGTGGGAGCAGCCAGCTGGTCACACCCTGCTGGCTCCAGCCCCTTGTGGAATGTGACGCCGTCCTTGTCAAGAAGGGCACCTGTTTTCCCCACGGCTGCTCTTTTCTCCTGATTTCGGAAACAATACATGCTCACGGCTATATTTCTAAGCTGTGTATATACATGACATAACAAAATCATCTGCCCCCACAATTTGGGATGATTTTTCTGACCTTTGGCTGTTTCCCTTTTGTGTGTGTATGGGGAGGGGCTCACACCATGTGTCTGGTGTGATGCTTTTCTCATTAATGCCATGGTTTAGAAACATGTGCTCAGTAAATATGTGCTTTGAGATGCTTTTCAGGATGACATAAGATTCAACATATGAATTTTTTTAATATCATTTTTTTAAAGATTTTATTTATTTATTTGAGAGAGAGAGGATGAGAGACAGATAGCAAGAGAGGGAAGAGGGTCAGAGGGAGAAGCAGACCCCCCCGCTGAGCAGGGAGCCCGATGCGGGACTTGATCCCAGGACTCCAGGATCATGACCTGAGCCGAAGGCAGTCGCTGAACCAACTGAGCCACCCAGGCGCCCTCAACATATGAATTTGCTTGAATTTATTTAAGCCATCCCTTGCAGTTGGACGTTTGATTTTACTTTTTAGTCTTACAAATATCAGGGAGGTAGGGGGCTGTGCACATCTCTCTTCCTTAAGGAAGATTCCCAAAACTGGACCGGCCAGGTCGGACGGTGAGCACATCAGAGGGAGTGTGCTGTCAGGGGCCTGAAAGTGTGCCCGGCACACCCCCCCTCACCCAGGGTCTTACAGGGAAACACAGACACAGAAAGGTGGGAAAACACCACCTCGGGTAGCTTTCATCTGCAGTTACGGTAGTGGCCTTGTGCACAAGCTTGCACACTCTACAAAGCAGCACTGGGCCTCGGGCAGCAGCAGGACGGACGCTGTGGGCAGGCACGGGCTGGCCAGGGTGAGGGCTGGGGTAGGATCCATGGGGCGCTCCATCCACACGCTCAGACAGATGCAGGAACCAAGGCTATTCCTACGCAACCTGAGCCTCGTGCTGCTGCTGGCTCGGCGTCTCACCCCACGAGCTCTCTTTCCCTCCCTCGACTTGAAGAGAAGAGCCCACTCATCAGCCAGATTTGATATCAGGATCACAAGACGAGCCACTAACCCTAACCCAACCCCACTTCAGTCACCCAGGAGAGTCACCTGGGGGCAAGCCCTACAGGAAGTGTGCAAGCAAAGGGATGCTGGCTTCAGGATAAAAGCATTCTAGAAATAAAATGAAAGGAGGGAGGGGGCAGAGGACAGGAGGAGGAGGGGGAAGGAGGTGGAGGGAGGGGGAGGGAGGAGGATGGGGGAGGGGAAGGATGGGAAGGGACAGGAGAGGGATGGGGAGGAGGGGGAGGGAAGAGGAGGAGGAGGGATGGGGGAGGGGAAGGATGAGAA
>NC_058416.1:0-45530 GCF_002201575.2 Neomonachus schauinslandi | reverse complement strand
GGAAGAGGGGGAGGGGAAGGATGGGAAAGGGGCATGGGGAGGGAGGAGGGGGAGGACGGAGGGAAGGGGGATGGGGAGGAGGGGGAGGGAAGGGGGGATGGGGAAGGACTGGAGGAGGATGAGGAGGAGGGGGAGGAGAGGAGGGGGAGGAGGCTAGAGGGGAGGGAGGGGACAGGAGGGGAGAGGACAACAGATTTTTCACTCTGGGTGGTGACAGGACACACACCACACAGGGATGACTTTAACCAGCCAGCAGCATGGCCTGTGAAAATACCTCTTCCAGTCTCAGCTTGTCCAAGGGTAGCTAAGACCAAATAGCTCCCTTTCCATAATTAAACAAACATGCAGACACATACAAAAAACACTCTGGAAGAACTACGCCACTGGATCAAAAAACAAGTCAGAACAAGATTTTATTTATTCTTAAAGATACCGGAAATGTCAACATTTTTAACACCTGCCACCTAAGTTGCAAAACAAAATGTGCCACACGTTACAAGGGAATCCACAACCCCCAGCAGTGTTCTCTCCCCCCAGACTTTGTCTTGAGGATGTTGGGGGGGCCTGTCTTGGACTCAGTTCCCCCACCTCAACCCACACTGCACTCCAGGGAACTGCCCTGTGGAAGGAACTCAGGGGGCTCCTGGGGTCAGTCCCTTGGCCCCCCAGGGCGCAGGGCCCACAGCCAGAGCCCCCGCCCCTGCCCACCAGCGGTCTCCTCTCCTGCAGCCCCCGCCGGGCTGCCAGAAGGTGCTGGGTCCATGCATTCCACCAAGTGGCTACTGTGCTCCAACATCTGTCCTGGCCTTGCGGTTGCTTTTATCAGGGCTGGTCCCACGTTCAAAGTCAGTTTAATAAGCATTTTTACAAAATGACTCAAAGTGAATGCAGAGTAAGATGAAGGGCAGCAGGTCCATCCTGGATTCTGGTATCAAGCAGCTCAGAGGATGGAGGAGACGTGGGGCTCCGGCAGCTGAAAACTGCACGGTGGGCTGGTCCCAGGTCAGCCCGTCTTCCTCCTGAGCCCCTGCCTCCTCCTTGCTGGGAGCTCCCTGCACACCTCTCAGCCCACTCCTCACTCAAGGGATGGGATGAGGCCGGAGTCACGAGCCTCAGGCCAATCGGGGTCCTTGTAGTTGTGGTCCCAGGACCCCCTTCCAGAGCAACTGAGGTCATCACTGAAGGCAAATATGCATTTCAGTCCTTTATAGGAAGGGGCCTGGTCTGCACAGCTTTGGGGCATGCATCACATGACAGACACAGAGGGTCCCCATCTCACAACACCTGCTGCCCTCGGCCGCACAGCCACACAACTCTGCATGGACATGCAGCACGCGTCAAAGTTCGTCGGCTAATTATCCCGTCAGGGAAGGAGCTGGTAATTCTGGGTCACCAAGGACCAGCTGTGGGCTGAGGGGCGGGTCCACGTGGAGGACAGGGCAGATGCCAGTGCCGGCATCAGGAGGCTCGGAAGGAGAGTGCCCAGAGGCAGGGGCCTGAGGTCACCCACAGAGCTCCCTGGAGGTGGGGTCCCTTCTTGGTGAGCTACCGTGTCCCATGGCGGGGAGGGTGCCTGGGTCCCTAAACTTGCCTTTTGGGGCTTTTACTTCTCCAAATATAAGATCTGATTTTAACCAGCACAGAGGATCTTCTAAACTTGTTTTCTGTTTGCAGTCACTCTTCTTTTCTCCTTCCTTCCTTCCTCCCTCCCTCTCCCCCTTGGGTCTTCTTCCCGCAGCCCCCGCTGAACTGCCTATCCTGCCTCCCTAGCACCTTCCAGATAGTCTCTCGGTGGTCCTGTCCGCACATTTCACTCAGAGGCTGGTTCTGGGTTGACAAAGGTGCACAGGGTGGTCAGCAGGGCGTTGTCCTGAGCAATCCCCTTTTCCTGCGGCAGGGCCCACTCCTCAGCCTGGGAGGGGGCGGCACTGGACAGGCAGAGCATCTCTGTCCCCAGCCCGGGCAGTGAAGGGATCATGACCTGAGCTGAAGGCAGACGCTTAACCCACTGAGCCACCCAGGTGCCCACTTTCTCCCCCTTTTGCTGGTGGGTGTCTGCCAGGGCTGGGCCACCTTTCCAGGCAGGTCCCGTTCTTGTTGGTCTGGTCTGCCTCTTCTACTCTCCTCCGTGATAGACTTTTCCAGCATCCCAGAGCAATGTATTTCCTGGCACACATCACATTCATGTGAATTTGGAGAAACTGGCAGCTGAGCTCAGGGGGACTTAATTCCTTAAATTAGGATTTGGCACACTGAATAGATGGTTGGTTCATTTTTACATCATGCTGGGGTTCCAGAAAACGTCTATAAATGCCTGGAATCTGGGGTTGGACCTCCTCTCTGGGGCAGACAGAAAGAGCTTGTAAGACCAGACCCCAAGCAAGGACAGTATTCATGTTTCTGTTTGTTTGAACAAGGGCCTTAGCCGCTTTGCTTAGAAATGACCTGGGGGGCAAAGAGGGACTTGGATTAGGTGATGGTTTCCTAAATATGACACCGAAAACGACAAAAGAAAAAAACAGATAAAATGGGTTTCATCAGAATTTGAAACTTTTGTGTCAAAAGATACTATCAAGAAAATGAAAATCAGCAGAATAGAGGAAGATATTTTCAAGTCATATATAAGAGACATATCTAGAATACATAAAGAACACTCACATCAGTATAAAAAGGCAGTCCAAATGAAAATGGGCAAAGAATCTGGATAGACATTTCTCCAAAGAAGACATACAAATGGCCCATAAGCACAGGAAAAGGTGAAAGACCAATGAAAGCAGATGTGAAGAAATCCTGAGATGGTGCAGCCATCGTGGAGAACAGTTCGGGTCCTTCAGACGTTAAACACAGAGCTGCCGTCTGACCCAGTGACTCCGCTCCTAGGGATACACCCGAGAGACCTGAACTCACGTGCACACACAGACTTGCACGCCGATGTCCAAGCAGCACTATTCACAGTCGCCAAGAAGTGGGCACAACCCAATCCACCAGTGACACGTGGATAAACAAAGTGTGGCCTGTCCGCACAGCAGGCTCTGTCACTCAGCCAGTGAGACCCTGCCACCCACTACAATGCAGATGAACTGTGGGGACATCACGCCGAGTGAGAAGTCAGACACAAAAGGCCACATGTTGTGCGAGTCCACTTACATGGAAAATTCAGAACTGGCAAAGCTAGAGACACAAAGTAGTATTTGCGCAATGGTGGAGGGAGGAGGGCATTGTAACATGTGGGTTTCTTCTGGGGATGATGGAAATGATTTGGAATTAGATCATTGTGATGGTCCCACAACATTGTTAATATACTAAAAACCACCAGGGTGCCTGGGCAGCTCAGTTGGTTGGACGTCTAACTCTTCCTTTTGGCTGGGATCAGGTGTTGTGATGGGCTATGTGCTCAGGGGGAGTCTGCTTGAGATTCTCTCTCTCCCTCTGCCCCTCCCCGCCCCCTCTAAAAATGAATTTATTTATATATATATATGTATACATATATATACTAAAAACCATTGAACTGTACACTTTAAAACAGTGTAAATGGTGAATTTTGTGTTACATGAAATTTATCTCAATAAAATAAAGCTTTAAGGCAGATGCACAGGGAATGCACACAGGCTAGTGATGTAGGGAGCTGGGCAGATGCCTGGGTCCTGGACCACTCTGTGTTCTGTGCTGACCTCCCACCCTGGGGTGGGGAGGGGGAACTGGTGTCAGCTGCCACAGGGGTCTTCTTGGGGAGGGTGGAAACATGTGCTGACTAGGGGGGGGACCTGGGAGGAGGGGTGCCCAGGAGCAGACGGGGCAGGGGCGTGGTGTGATCTTCCCGAGGGGATCCCAGTTGTGAGGAGATACGGTGAGATGCTGACAGTGGTAACCCCAGGGGGTTGCAGCTTTTTATTTTATTTTTATTTTTATTATTATTTTTTTAAAGATTTTATTTATTTATTTGACAGAGACATAGCAAGAAAGGGAACACAAGCAGGGGGAGTGGGAGAGGGAGAAGCAGGCTTCCCGCTGAGCAGGGAGCCCGATGCGGGGCTCGATCCCAGGACCCTGGGATCATGACCTGAGCCGAAGGCAGACACTCAACGACTGAGCCACCCAGGCGCCCCAGGTTGCAGCTTTTTAGATCTTTTAATTTATTTTTGCTTCCATTTTTTTCCATAGTAAATATGGATCATTTGAGTTGATTTTTAATAGAGGGAAATAATAGAGAATCAGAACCAGAACAAGATGCTTCTTAAATGCTCTCAGTGAAAGTTTAAGCTCTATTCTGCTGCTTCCTTCCCTGTGTCTCCTTGCCCTGGGCTTGGGGGGCGGGGGGAACATTCCAGAAACAAGACCCTAAAGTAAGTCAAGAATGTCATGCCCTAGGCTTCCTTTCTTCCTGTTGTAGTAGAAATAAAATGTTCTTTAAAAGTACAGAAAACACTACCTGGGTGAAAACTAGTATTTTGTGGGTTTTGTTTTTGTCAAAAGGAAAGCTTGTTGTCAGCTCCCAGCCTCCCTGAAATCTCACATGAGGAGAGTTTATTTTGAAAGAATATGTTTTAAAGTGAGTGGGAAGGAGGGCTCCAGGACTGGCGATCTCAGTGGTGGGTTTGGACTTTGTGACAATGGGGTCAGAGCTGCCCTTTCCCCCAGCACACCTGAGTCCTGCCTGTAGTCAGGTACCTTCGGCTCTCCGGCTCTCCGGGCAGACAGGTTTGTCTCAGCCCACCTGCTGGGGCATTCCCTACTGAGTACCACTTGGCATCCTTCCACCTGGCCACCCACTAGGCACAGAGAGGACCCAGGGCTCCCGACCACTGTAAGATGGGTCACCAGTATGTTAGAACTGCTAATAATAAAGAACTAAAGATTTTAATGATATAGTTTACAGAGAAGGGTGGATCCACAGATATGATTATAAGCACTCACTCGCTCTCAGCCAGCTCCTAGGGAGGGGATCACAGCTGCCCCGAGGCTGCTGGCCCTCGCACTGCCCAGGCTGGGGGCAGAGATGCTCTGCCTGTCCAGTGCCGCCCCGTCTCAGGCTGAAGAGTGGGCCCTGCCGCAGGAAAAGGGGATTGCTCAGGACAACGCCCTGCTGACCACCCTGTGCACTTGTTAATGCCTACCCTGACCACAGTCTGTAATCCTGCCCCCTCTGATCACAGTCTGTACCTCTGCCCCCCATCACAGTCTGTAATCCTGCCCCCCATTATAGTCTGTAATCCTGCCCCCTCTGATCACAGTCTGTACTCCTGTCCCCTCTGATCACAGTCTGTACCCCTGCCCCCCCGATCACAGTCTGTACTCCTGCCCCCTCTGATCACAGTCTGTACTCCTGCCCCCCCGATCACAGTCTGTACTCCTGCACCCTCAGATCACAGTCCATACCCCTGCCACCCCAATCACAGTCTGGTGTCCATTTCTCCAGCCTGTTCCCTGCAACAAAGCATGTGTGTAGTAGTTAGGGCTCTCAAAGAAACAGAACCAAGGGATGTGTACAGGACATGGGGAAAGGGGAGCTTCATTTTGGGAACTGGCTCAGGCCGTCAGCGAGGGTGAGCTGGAGAACCAGGGCAGATGGTGGTGAGATTCAGTCCAAGTCTCAAGACCTGAGAATCAGGAGCTCTGAGGTCAGAAGGGAGGAGAAGATGATCACCCCAGCTCAAGGAGAGACAGAAAAATTGGACACCCACCCACAGGGGAGGGCATCTCTCCACTGTGTCCACTGATACTCATGCTGGTCTGTTCTGGAGACGCCTTCAGAGACGCGCCCTGCAGAGAGGGGCTCTGGTCAGGCAGATGGTGCCCCTCCTCTTCCTGTGAGGACCAGGACTGCCCATGACCTCATTTCACCTTAATTACCTCCTAAAGACCCTCACACTGGGGTTAGGGTTCATCGGGAGGATTTAGGGTGCAGCATTATCCACAGCACAGGCTCACGAATCTGCTGTCTGCCCAGGACAGACCCCTCTTAACTCTGTAATGGTTTCAAGGGCATTAGAAGGGATGTGCCTCTGTTTCTCCATTTGACCCCAAAACCGATCTCTAGTGAGCATCCATGTTTACCTGGAAGTAAACTGAGCTCTGAGCCAGCACATGGGATGAGCCAGTCTCAAGCCTGTGTGGGGGATGCTCTGAGCCAGCACATGGGATGAGCCATCTCAAGCCTGTGTGGGGGACGCTCTGAGCCAGCACATGGGATGAGCCATCTCAAGGCTGTTTCTGTGAAGGCTCCACAGGCCATGTATCTGATGCCAGTGACCCCACTGCCCACCAGCACCGGCAACCTGCTGTGATATTGTTCCGGTGAGGGGGACAGTAAATCCCAACAGGCTTCCTGGAGGAGATGCTCTGGAAGGACTGGTTTGTTGTTTTACCCTGAGGGTCTGTGGGGAAGAACGCCTAGAAGGTGGAGGAGAGGAGAGGAGCCACAGGTCATGGGGTCATGACGAAGACAGAAGGTGGGGGGAGGTCAGAAGGGATGTGGGGGCCTAAGGGACACTTCTTACAACTGATGGAACTCACATTTTACCTGGAAAGAATCTGTAACAGAGAGAAGTATGGGAAACAGGAGGGAATAGTGGCTGAAGGGACGAGAAAACAGATGTCCATCAGAGCAGGTACCTGACCAGACTTAAAGTGTGTGCATGAGCCATCAAAAGAAATGAAATCTTGCCATTTGCAATGACGTGGATGGAACTAGAGGGTATTATGCTAAGTGAAATAAGTCAATCAGAGAAAGACAATTATCATATGGTTTCACTCATATGTGGAATTTAAGAAACAAGGCAGAGGCTCATAGGGGAAGGGAGGGAAAAGTAAAACAAGACGAAACCAGAGAGGGAGACAAACCATAAGACAAACCTCTTACCTCTAGGAAACAAACTGAGAGTTGCTGGAGGGGAGCGGGGTGGGGGATGGGGTAACTGGAGGATGGACATTGGGTAGGATATGTGTTGTAATGAGTGCTGGGTATCATGTCACAGACCTGTACCCCCGAAACTAATAATACATTATATGTTAATTAATTGAATTTAAATTTTTAAAAAATGCAAAAAAAAAAAAAAAAAAGAAAAACGAAAGAAAAGAAAGCCTTTAGGTGACCTAAGGGTGGGGGCTGGTTGCCAGGGAAGCCAGCCATGTGATTAGAAGGTTGAAACTTTTCCCAACCCCTGCCCAGTGAAGGCAGCAGGCCTGGAGATTGAGCATAATTACCAATGGCTGATGATTTATTCAATAAACAAAAAAAATAAAGTGTGTGCATAAGTGCATCAAGTTTTTCCTAATGTCTCCACCTGGAAAAATTCAACACACTGAGAAGACATGGACACACCCGATATGTTAAGTCTGGATGTAGAAAATGGAGAATTTTTCAGAGCCAGTTATCCTACTTATAAAGTGTATTTCCTACTCCCATCAAAACCGAGAACAAAAATGCCCCAAAGCCCCAAACCCCAGAGCAGCTGCTCTGGGCTCCCAGCCACACGCAGGCCTCGCCCCAGAGAAGAGGGCACGTTACAGTGGCCTGGGGCGGGAGGAAACGGGAGTGGAGACTGGCAGGAAAAATGGGAAGAACTAAAAGCACAGGCCAACCTCACCGGCTTCTCCTGCTGACACTTCCTTTGGAAGGCCAATCCCACACACTGGGGAGCCAGGCCCCAGAGCAGCTCCACAGGGCGGGAGCGAGTGTTGACAGGTGTCCAACACAGGCCGTGGGTGAACCATTATCTAAGTAAGCAGCCCTTCACTGGGCCCCAAAAACACAGGAAGCAAGCACAGGATAAATCACAGTCTGATGAAATGGCACGTATTGCCACCGACGTAAACGGTGACTTTTCTGTGTGCGTTTGATTTTACCAGATAGTGCTGAGATTTGCCATAAGAAACTGCACGAGCACACACAACTGTGAGTGAAGTGGGGACATCTGAACAAGGTGGGCAGATGGCATCAACGTGTCCCATCATGCCACAGTCCTGTAGAGCGTCACCACTGGGGAACCTGGGCCAAGTACCCAGGGACCTCTGCATTATTTCTGACAACTGCAGTCACCTCAATAAAACCCCCACCCAGCAGAGCACCCTGGGCCTGCCCAGGGATCAGGGTGGTGAAGCCACCACTTTGAGCTCTGTGGTCTTCGCAGCTGTGGCCTCTCAGGGCCCCGCCGGATCCTTGGGCAGCACGCAGGCAGGAAGACTCCCCCAGAGCCTCTGGTGCTCTGGGAAACTGACAAGCCCACACGCTGATTCCTCACTTGCCCTACAGGCTGGCCGGCCCCCTGGCCACCCCTCCCGCAACAGGCACACACAGGCTCCAGGGTTATCTCTGGGAGGGTGCGGCTTGAGACAACTGTTGGAGACAACAGTCAGTCTCGGAGAGGGGTCTGTGGGAGGATGCCGGGGGCTAGCTTTTCTCTGCTGCTCAAAAAGGACGTGGATCTAAGACAAAAGGGGTGAGGGGCACTGTTTCCGGGGCCTCTTGGGCATTCAACATGATTTCCTTGGGCGTCTTTCCCTGAGCCTGTCAACACTGAGAATAGGGCAGCATTCTCTGTCTCCCAGTCCCTTCCTCATTCCCCAACAGCCTTGCGGGTTTACAGCACTTGCCCCTCCTGCTGGGAAGCAGTGGAAGAACCCCCGAGAAGGACGGAAGGATCCAGTCTGGGCTGCCCATTCATTAACAACGTGCAGAGTCAAGGGAAAGAGTCAACCACCCAATTTCCTACATTTTTCCGGAAGCCACAAAGGGGGGCTGATTACAAAGCCCCAGCTGGAACTGGCCGTTCCTGCCTCAAGCCCGCCAAACCTCGAGGCATCCAGCCCACGGGCCTCTAAAAGAGAGGGCCTGGAACGATGGCGACAGCCATGGTTTTTAGCTAGAGGGGAACATTTTTACTCGGTAACCCCTGGGAACTGAAGTCACTCAGGTGTGTCTCGGGGAAGCAGCCGTAGACACAGCTAGGCTGGGGCAGGATGATATCATCCGCACACAAGCTGGGCACAGGCCTCAGACTGTAGCGACACGCCCCTGCCCACTCGGCCGGCGCAGGGAAAATTCCTTGTCTTGCCAGGTCTGAGTCCCGTTGTCAGGCCGCAGCCCCCCCCCCCCCCCCCCCCCGGGTTGCCCTTGGGGCCGGGCCCCCCCCCCGCCGCCCCCCCCCCCCCCCCCCCCCCCCCCCCGCAGAGGGCAGACGGGAGCGGAGTCCCCCGTGACGCCACGCTCCCCTCCCCACGCCTGGCTCCGGAGTCTCCTGTTGCTGCCTCTGGGCCTCCCCGAATCCTCAGCTGCTGTACCAGCCATGGCTCCCGTAGGTCTTGGAGCAAGGCGGGAAAAGTCAGCTGGCAGCTGGGAGCAGAGCTTGTGCTGGTTGTGGGGTGGCTGGAGATGAGCACAGGGCGCCCCGATGGCTTGGGGTTGAACGCTGCCCCAGCCCTGGAGGGCAGCCCTCCAGGGGCTGCGTGGCTGCTTCCCCACAAGGCCGTGCTTTCTCACAGGATAAGCGAGCACAGGGCCAAACACCAATGCGGGGGCGGGGGGGTCACCTCGCGTGTTTAAGGGCTGCCCCTGAAGCCTGAAGCTGGTTACCATGAGGGGTATGCCATCAGGAATCTGCCAAGCCCAGATACTGTCCTGTTAGGGCAAATGGCTGGGAGGACACAAATTCCAAAACAATCCTACAGATGGGTACGTTTTGGTTAGGAATGGAGCTCTAACACAGATGCTCCCACAGTCTGACGTGGAGGCAGGTTTCCTGGCCCCCAGCTAACGTCTTTGGGAGAGACAAACAAGGTGGGGGCCTGGCTGGCCCTGTCCCCGTGGACAGAGGCAGGAGTCTGGGAACAGTGCCCACTGTGACTCTGGCAAGGATAAAAGTCGTGCTCGAGAGAAGGGAGAGTGCAGTGCCCGTGCATAAAGGACACGAAGACCCAGCCGGTGGCCCTACAGTCAGGGCTCTGAGACTGCTCTGCTCTGGGAGGTACAGTCCTGGCTGACCTGCTGGCCTCCTGCTGTGGGGCAGAACAACAGGCAGGCACAGGCAGAGGGCTGACAGTGCAGCGCTCAGCTCTCTACCTGGGGGAGCAGGGCTCTCGCTCCACATGGGCTCCCCAGGAGTCCAGAGCGTGGGAGGGACCCCTGCACCACAGTCCGCCCCCTGGTCCGGGCATGGCTGGGCGCTCTTTGGAAACATGGACGCCGGGCCCTACGGACACTGATCTAGCCAGCCTCTGGGTGGGCCCAGGACTCGGCGTCCTTATTCTCCTCAAGCTCCCCTGTGAGGTTAACGTGCAGCAGAGCTGGGAGCCACCCCAGTGGCGGGGGCATGAGAAGGACCACCGCATTTTTAAACCTTCTGGTCTCTGTCACGCTGCAGTGATGGGGTGCTCAGCATGATGGAGACACCTGATCTCCGTAAGAAGGAAGACGGGTCTAGCTCTGGCCTGTCCCCTCAGCATATGCTGCATGTGCCTGAGACCAGGGGGCTGGCCTTCCCTGGGGAAGCAGGACCCTTGGCCTGCAAGCCCAGCCCCTTCCTCATCACAGCACGGGGAGCAGCCGCGACTCACCCCAGAGGTTCCCGCCCCCAGGGGGCACGTGGTGAGATGGAGACATCTGTGGTTGTCATCAATAGGGGTGCTGCTGGCATCATGTGGGTGGGAGCCAGGGGTCCCGATAAACACCCCGCGATGCCCAGAGTGTGCTCCTCGGGTGTCAGCAGTACCTGACGCACACTCCCAGCGGCTAGCAGGTGGCCCCGCAGACGCAGCTGCCCGGAAACTGAGGCGTAGCCACTGTGTGAACACACGGGTCACGTAAGAGAACAGCGTGGGCCTACAGCATCTGCGTGCGGTTGGGCCACTCCGAGGGTGCAGTGCAGGTGGGGCATCCCGGGTCCTGCCGGGGCAGCCCTGCTGGGCCTCTGCACGGGTCTCGGTTTTGGGATGCCATGGTCTCAATGCCTCACGCTGGCTGTGTCCTGCACATGTCCGAGGAGGACGGCACACCGGGGCCCCAGGAAAGTGGGTGAAATGTTGCTGTGAGCACCAGGGAGTCCACAGGCCACCAGAAGGTCTCCACTTCCTCTTCTCTCTGCTCCCAAAGGGCAGGCAGGCACACCCCCTTTCCCCAAATTCTGGTGTCTGGCCTGAACCGCATCTGGAGAGCCCTCCTCCTCCCTGTACTCCCTGCAGTGTCTCAGGAAGCTGGTGCTCAGTGGCCCTTCTCAGGCTTGGAAGGGATTGCAGGCCACAAACAGGGCATGGCCCAGAAGACTGGCCAGGCTACTGCAGACACTAGAAATACCAGGTTGTGGGCTGGGAGCCGGGGAAGCAGGCTGCCTGGGGCTGGCTGGCAGCCACTTCGGCCTGATAGTCCCCATCCCAGGCAGGATGTCCCCATGATGGAGGAGCCTGGGACAGTGATGCCACCACAAGGCAGACCTGCGGGCATGGCCAGGGACGGGCAAACCTGGGCACTGTGTGCAGAGGACGAACTGTTCTGGCAGGTGACAGGTGTGTGGCTGTCCTCTGCCCTAGCTGGGTCTCTGGGAACCCCACTGCACACAGTGGATCACATGGGCTGGGGCAGGAAGCAGCCTTCAGAGCACCCTGAGCCTGGGCCCTCTAGGAGGATGCACCCCCAGCCATTCCGGGTCCTGATGAGGGACCTGGAGCGCCCACCGAGCCTCCTAGAGAGTTTCACCTGCTTTCACAGCCGCATCCTCACCAGGGGTCTGACTAGGGTCCGGGCCCATGGCAGGATGGGACGGGAGTCTGGACCGTTCTCTTAATCTGGTGTGGCCCCTCCTGGGAGCTGCCTTCTTCTCTAGGTCTTCCTGACAGTCTGGTCTTGCCCCCTCCGTGCGGCAGAAATGCGGGAAGCAGGCCCTGGCTGAGCCACCGCAGTCCTGCTGTGCAGGCCAGTCTGTGAAGCTGTCCAGCAAGTTGGACATGTGAAATCAGAGCTGGCCTAGCCAGACAGGACCTGCACTCTAGGAGGACCATGTGCATATCGCAGGTGGGAAGCCTGTGTGGAGCCCAGAGCTCTCACACACCTGTAGCTGCCTCCCCTGTCCTCACCCATGTTAGGAGGGAAATTGAGGCGGGGAGTCCTGCTAGCTGCTGGGCTTGTCACCCAAAGCACTCCAGGTCCTTCTGCATCCACACTCTGAGGCTGCCTTTGACCTGGCACTGCTGTGCCCCTCTCCCGAAATGCCTGGGCCACCTCAGAAGCCTCTGCTGAGCGGCTCAGAGAAACGGCAGCCCTGCTTTCCATTCCCACTCGCACTCGAGTAAGGGGTGACGGGGCCAGAGGAAGGGGCATGGCAGCTAGCTCTAGGCTCTGGAACTGCACTTGCAAACGATCAGCTGCCACTGATAATAGACTCATTGGTGTGTTTGCTAATAGCCGAGGAACCAATCTTGACACATTTTGATACCTCAACTCTAAACTTTTTTTTTTAATGTTTTATTTATTTATTCATGAGAGTCAGAGAGAGAGAGAGAGAGAGAGAGGCAGAGGCAGAGGCAGAGGGAGAAGCAGGCTTCCCGCCAAGCAGGGAGCCCGATGCGGGGTTCAATCCCAGGACCCTGCAATCATGACCTGAGCCGAAGGTATTCGCTTAACCGACTGAGCCACCCAGGCGCCCCCCTGCAGACATTCTTTTGGCTTTAGGTCCCCGCCGGTCCCCAGGCCACAAAAGTTGAATTTAGTAAAGCAGTCACAGTGAGCTTTCTATATCAAAACCAGCCTCGATGACTTCTTACATAACTTTTAAGTAAAAAAGAAAAGAAAAGAAAAAAAAAGAATCCTAAAAATAAAGCTGTGGCATAAAGTTAAAATTCTCCAAGTCAGGAAATCAACTCACACGTCCTCGTCTGAGCTGAGCACACAGACAATGAAACCACACATACAGACACGGACTAAAACTCTAACTCCAGGGACGTCGACACTCAGAAAGAGCTTTAACTGCTGCTTTTATGGACGTTTTCTTTGGTAAATGTTAGTGCTTGTAGCTCTGTCTTCCTTGGTCCTTTTTATTTCTCAAACAAGATGAAATTGAGAACTTGCCCCCAGGGGCATTTAACCCCTGAATAAGAAAGAAACACTAGGTCTTCAACCCGATGAACCCACAGCGAACCTCCTACTCGGTGGTGAAGGCTGATGCTTCTCACTCCAGGTCAGAACAGGACAAGGACGTTGTACTGAAATTTCTAGCAGGCAGTTAGCTAAGACAAGGACAGAAGCACCACCCAGGTGGGAAAGGAAAAAGTAAAAGTAACCCTCAAGTGGGACTTCTGGGCCACGTAGTAACTCCACGTTTATCCTTTTGAGGAACTGCCAAAATGAATGGAACCCACATGTCCACACAGAAACTTGTTCACAAATGTTCACAGCAGCCAAAAGGTGGGACCACTCAAGTGTCCATCAGCTAAGGAATAGATACACAGACTGTGGCCCATCCACACAACGGAACGTATCCACCACAGAAAGGGATGCAGCACGGACATGCAGGGCTACGTGGCTACCCTTGAGGAACACAGTGCGGAGTGAAAGACACCAGCACAAAAGACCACATGTCTCATGACTCCAGCTACGTGCACTGTCCAGAACAGGCAAATTCACACAGAGAGCAGACTCGTGGTTGCTGGGGCTGGGATAGGGGGATGACAGAATGGGAGCAGATCTTCTTTTGGGGTGATGAGAAACTCTAAAGCTGACTTTGTTCATGGTTGCACAATTCTGTGAACATCCTAAAAACCACTGAATTGCACATTTGAAATGGGTGAATGATGTGATAGGTAAATTATATCTCAATGAATTCTTTATTCAAAAAACTGTATTGAATGATAAAACGGTCCCTTCCAGCTCTGGGGGAACAGAGCGGCCTCAGCAGAATGCCTCTTAGCCGTAAAGATTTCTCAGGGGTCCTAACGCTCCCCGCACCTGCGACTTTTCATCTCTTGTCCTTCCCAAGTGGACAACAATCACTGCTACTGAATTAAACCACACTACCCAGTGCACGCCGCGCACTATCCGGAGTACGTTCGTGTCTCCATTTCCACACACGCTTCCTGTCCCTGGGATGAGGGCCTTGTGGGAGCAGGGATGGGGCTGCCACCCCGAGACGGCAGTGCAGGGAGCCCTGGCTGACTGCAGACCCCTGGTGAGGTGCCATAAATCACAACCGCGCGGGTCTCCAGTGTGTCTCCAAACACAGTGGCCATCCCGTGTTGACAGCTCTTCCTCCTCCTTTGTCCGTACAAACTTGGAGCTCTCAGTCATTCTAGACTGTTCCATCCCAGCTTCTGTGCAGGTCTCAGGGGGCAACAGTGAGGACAACAGGATTTGCAGGGTGATCCCAAACATCTGCTGTTAGTTTCAGTCCACGGGAAGACAGGTGAGCAGCAAGACGGACCCCCTTGTTAGCGCGGCGTGAGTGACGTTCACACAGACACCGGACCTTGCTTCTCAGTAATCTGCCAACGTTATTGCATTAACTCTAGCAGCACATTTATCAAATAAGCAAGTGAGAAGCAAGATGATCTCCATTCTGTACAAGGCAGAAATTAAGGGGGCACAGTAAGGGGTGACACCAGTCCAGAACGAGGGTCAGAAAACAGACTAGCTGCCTCATTGACTCTGCAGCCACCCCTTGAGTGACCTCTGCCACCCTGGGCAGCCCTGAGAGCCTGCGCCCTCCTCATGCCCACAGGGAGCAGCGTCCACTCGGCGGGCGAGACGCTCCCTTCCAGTGGCCAGTGGACAGGGGTCCTCACTGCCCTGGGTCAGAACCACGGTCCGGTTCTCTGAGTGGGCAATCAAAGGCACAACAAGATCTCAGCAGACGAGCTGCCTGCGGGTGCAGTGAAGACAGAGGCTACACCGAGAAGATAAACCCAGACAACGTGGCCGGGCTTGCTCTCGGCGACTTCCCGTCCTTGCCTGCGCCAGGTTCTGGGGCTGCAGGCTTCTGGTGCCTTGAGCACACTGCAGCCGCTCAGAATCTGACACAAGGCTGAGTGTGAGTCTAAATCAGCCATCTTATTACCCTCCAGGTTCTGCTCTGGACTCAAGGAGACGATTCTTTCGGATCTTATTGCTAGAAGATCGCATGGTCTACGATGAACTGGAAGGTCCTGAACGCGTCAGATGTGCAGCCTGGATGGCTTCCAGTAATCTACTCGACTTGTGAAAGTCTAGTGAGTGCTGGCTCGCTTTGCTGGCATGAGCAATTAATTCCCTTGAGCCTACAGGTGGCAAAGCCACAGAGTTTCTACTTACAAATCCATTTCAAATGGCCAGTTATATCCTCAGAAGGTGTTTTAACTTCTAACATGTTAGGAAGAAGTGATTTAAAAACAAATGTTAATGAAAGTAAATTAACTTTGTCTTTCCTATCTTGCTAAACTTAAGAGTCAGTTACCTGAATGTCAGGCCATCCTGAAGCAAAATCACTCCAGACACATAACCAAAGACCCTGGGTCCCAGCAGGACACACACACACACGCACGCACACGCAAAACACATGCACACCCACGCAAACACATGCACACATGTGTGCGCGTGCACACACGCAAACACACACATGCATGTGCACGCACACACGCAAACACACACCCATGCACACACACATGCACGCATGCGTGCACACACACACGCAAACACACACCCATGCATACACACACATGCACGCATGCGTGCACAACACATGCATGCCACACAAACACACATGCATGTGCACACACGCACACACACATGCACACACACATGCGCACATGCACATGCACACTCAAGCAGGCACACGCACCCTCCAACCCCGGGCAGCAGCTCAGTCACATCTATAACAGAGGCTAGTAAGTATTTCACAGCAGCTGCTGCTCCTTCCACTGTTTTAAAAGTAACATAAAGTGGGGAGCCTGGGTGTCTCAGCCAGTTAAGCATCCGACTCTTGGTTTCAGCTCAGGTCATGATCTCAGGTCGTGGGATCAAGCCCCATGTGGGGCTCCTTGCTCAGCAGGGAGTCAGCTTGGGATTCTCTCTCTCTGTCTGCCCTCCCCCCACTCGTGCATACTCTCTCTCTAAAATAAATAAATAAATCTTAAAAAAAAAAAAAGTAACATAAAATTTCACCCCCAATCCTTAAAATCTGCTTCATGGTCAATGTTTTCTCTTCTTTTCTGCTCTTCAAAACCAGTGTAAGAAATGGAGGGGGAATCCAAATAAGAGTCGTTCTCATGGTGTCTTCCGTGGACACAGGATGATGGCCCCCAAGTCTCTGCACACCAGGTGCCTCCCGGTGAGAGCTCAGTGTGGAAGTGGGCTTCACCGCTCTTGAGTTTTGCTCCAGAGTGGAAGGAACTCTGTCCCATAGACGGACACACATGATGGGCTGTGTGAGGACCGGCACGTGGGACGGCCCAGTTACCAGCGGTGGCAGGGGTGTGGCTCGCACTCAGGGAGGTCCTGGGGTGCCTGCACCCCACCTCCTGCACCCACAGCCCCATCCCAACTACCCGAAGGGCCACAGGAAGGGGAAGGAGTGTGGCAGTAGCTGACACAACTCACCCAGTGCACCAGATGCCATTCTGAGAGGTCTGATGGGTGAGGAGCCTGAGGTACAAGAGAAATGAACAGAACTGCCCAGTGCTGTATGGCTGCTGAGCTGAGAAGCTGGGGGGCTCGCCTTCCCTGTGGTCCCCTCCGAGGACCACGGCTGACCCAAGGGAGCGAGACTCAGAAAAACTCAAGTTCTGGTTGCTGATCTCAGACAACAGACTTCACAAAAAGTACTCAGAACCAGAAGTGGGGGTCCTGGACCCAGTCAATCCCTCCCACTTTAGAGGGTTCCTGCACTGCAGTGCAGTTGGATGCTGTTTCGTCCTGTATCCCTGATCCAGACTCAGGAACCACCGAGAAGCAGGTGTGCGTGCTCCCACGGCCTCTAGGGGCCCGGCTATGACTGGCACAGCTGGTGGGCCCCAGGACATGGAGCTGGTGTCCCCCAGCCCGCCTGGGACACCTTCTGAGACCCAGAACTGATGGTCTATGCACCTGCTCTGCCACCCTCCCAAGCTTGGTTCCAACCAGGGCAGCTAAAGAGCCACTGGCTCTGCCCGCTCGCCTGCAGTCTGCACGTGGCATTCCCAATGCTGAACAATAACCAAGAGCATGGTCTCGCTTCAGCAGGCCCACCCAACTGTGCTGGGGGCTGAAGTGGCTTAGGTCCTGCCCCGGCTCCCCTCTCCAAGAAGGAGCGCCTTCACACTGAAACCTTGTTTGTGGTGTAGGAGAGAAGAGCTGGGAAAACAGGAAGGAAACGAGAAACCCCAGTTTCCAATGAAATGGGAGGACTGACTTCCCACAGCCTCTCCGGAGCCTGTCTCAGGAGAAGGATGGCGTCTGTATCAGTCGCTCCGTGCTGGGATTGCCAGGGCAGAGAGCCAGCTTGTCTGACACACGTCCAGGCCCGCAGGGACTGCCCCGGGAGTCAGGGCTATGTGCGGTCACTGCAGCTACGCATCCCCAGTTCAGGGGAGGCTCCCGCACATGGAGCTGCCAAGTCAGGGACTACAGGCAGCACTCACTGGCTCTGCCTTCTCTGAGACGCTCCTTAAAGCCTCACAGGGTCACCGGCACCTCCAAGGAGGAGCAGGACCATCCACGTGTCTGCCCTCCCGGCCCTGGCTGTGCTTCAGCCTGTATTTACGGGACGTTATGGCAGTCACCAAAGCCAACAACTGTAATCGAAACAGCCGAGAATAGCTCCTGGCAGGGAAGCCCACACTTACAGCTGACCTCCTTCCGTGCTTCTCATCGCTGGTGTTCAACAGTCCAGGCTTGGCTGGCACGCTGGACCGACCACCCTCCTTCCTTTCCAAGAGGATGGCAGGAGCCCCAGAGAGGCCTGTGGGTAAAGCCCCTCCTAACTCCACCAAGGGCCCCAGCCCTGCAGTAGCAGCCCTTCCTAAGTAGAGGCCACTGGGCAAACGCCTCTGTTCCTCTGAGCCCACCAAGAAGACCCCCGATTCCTGTTGTCTTCCACTCTGCACACGAATACCCGCAAGAGCCCCACCACACCCCCCAAGGCACTCTTTCCCACACCATGCCAGGGACAGCCCCTGCCCTGACTCTTTCCTGGAGGCACGCTTCCCGGGGCCCCCTCTCACCTCTGTCTCCTTCTGGAGGGAGGGGGCAAAGCGCCAAGAGTTCCACTGGCGTTAAGTGGCTGGACGGAGGCTCCAAGCCAGACGCAACGCTGTTTCAAGGAGACGTTCTGACTGCGCCATCACTCGGTGTTGGTTTATCCCCCAGGGTGCCCGCCGAATGTGTGCAGACCAACGGTCTCTGCTGCGTCCGCAGAGCTGTGCAGCCAGCACCACCACTGCCAAATCCCGACCATTTCATCGCCCACGACGGACCCCAGACCCAAAGCCACTGTCCACTCCCCCCATTTACCTTATGTGTCTAGGGTCTAAGCAAATGTGAGCACAGATTCTCACCCTCTCGTTCTGCTACAGAGGGTAATGGAGCATACACACTATTTTGTATCCAGGGTTTTCCACTTAATACGTCTCGAGGACCCTGGATTTTAAGAACGAACACGTCACCTTCCCCGCATTTCTAAGAAGCTGCCCAGCACAGCAACAACCATCTGGGCCAGGAAAGTTCTGCCCAGCGGGGTCATCCACGGTGGGCAGAGCGCTGCCGGCCGAGAACCATGGTGTGCGTCCACCTGCCATCCAGATGTTGCCGTCCAAAGGAATTTGCATCCTAGGCCACCTCAGGTGAAAGGAGACTCTAACCTATGTGCCGTTCAGTCTGTGCACTGAGGGCTCTGCTTCGTCCATAGCTCCAGCCATGGGAGGAAACACCAGGGCAAAGATGATGGAGGCAGACCCGGGCACAGGCTGGACCTGACCCTGGCGGCTCCCTGGGGCTCAGGTTTGTCCTTTGTGAAAGGGACAGCCCACCCCCACCTCCCTGGGCTTGGGGAGTGGCGGGCAGGGGGAAGGGGTGCTGTGGGGTCTGTGGGCCAGGACACCCGACTCGTCCGTGACGGGTGCACAGCCCTGGGACCCTCACTGGCCCCTGCAGCCCACCCAACAAAACCACTGTCCATGTGCAGGAAACAGGGCCCACGCCTCCTGTAACACAGACCTAGAAACTGCCCAATGCCCGTGAAACACACAGCATTTCTGCAGCCCCTCACCCACTGTCCTAGGAACGCCTAGCAGTGACCACACAGGCAGCACAGGGACATCTGACCGGGTCTGCAGCAACAGGCAGATGAAGGTTTAAAAGCAACAGAGGGTAAAGAGGACGTATTTTCACTTCAGAAGCACCTGGCAATCAGCAGGACCCCCCCCGCCCCCCCAGGAACTCTTCCTGTGGAATCGGCTCCTTAAGACCTGCAGCGTAATGTGAGGGTCTGTTTCCTCACCTGTAAGTCAGGGGCTGGACCACACAACCCCTGGGCCCACCGCAATGGCAAATTCCCGTGAGCGCTCACTCAGTCAGTGTGTCTGGGTTGGGGGGGCACTCAGAAGAGTCATTGGCTAGCGACACAGTTCACATTAGGAAACCCTGCTCCAGGTGGGGGTTCATCTCCTCATGCTGCCAAACCAGTACCCCAAGCCCCAGATCCTGAAGTTGGTCAAAGGTCTCTGAATCTGCCCTGCTGGTGACTCTGAACACTGAAAGTGCATGCTCTGGGACAAAGCCCCTCTGTCCAATCACTGAGGGAAGCTGGAGAGTCCTAGGAGGTGCTCAGGCCAAAGGTGAGAGGGCACTCTAAGGACAGACGCCAACGAAGCGCCCTGTCCCAGGGCAGGTGCTCCCGCAGGCAAGCAGTGTCGACTCAGGCTTTCTTGGTGGTCTCTGAATCTGACCTCTCCACTGAGGTCACACAGGGATGGGCAGGGGCCCATGGAGAGGCCTCAACCAAACGTCCACCCCAACCGAAGCCCAGAGTGGGCCAAGGCTGAGGGGAGAGCAGACCCAAGCTGCTCTGACACACTGCAGTCCAGCAACGCCAGGGAAGGCAGGCAGAATGGAGGCAAGGATGGTCACTGGCCCCAAACCTCGCCATTTTCCTGCACTTAGCTCTGTCAGCACAGCCTCTGGGCTTATTAGCAACAGGGAGGGAGCTGCAGAGCTGGGCATCTGAGAGATGGAAGGAGACATGTCCAGAGGGAAGCGCATCTGCAGCGTTTTGTTGGCGGACTGGCAGAGAAGGCCCCAGAGCTGTCAGGGGTCTCCCGCCCCAACACATAAAGGCAACACAGAGGCTGCCATCCTAAGACGACACACTTCCCAACCTGGACTCCTCACAGTGCAGAGGGTCCCAAGCAGGTGGCAGACAAGGGGAGGGCGACAGACTCTTCTGAGTCACCACCGCTGATGCCCTGGTATGTCCGGAGGGTCTGGGAGGTGCTTCTTCCTGGGGTGACTTGAGACTCACAACACGCAATCTAAAATCCAAGAAACACAGCCGTCACTGCCGCCTCAGGTCCCCACGTGGTCACTGCCTGAGATTCAGGTGTGAGCAACGGGAGGGAGGAGGGCTGGCCAGACACTGCCCCTGGGGAAGTCCCGGGCCCCTCCAGGGACTCGGTGACTCTGCAGCAAGTGACAAGGTGCTTTTGGAAAAAGTATATTTTCTCACTTTCTGATTTGAAATTTCTAACAAGATGATAGACAGACATCAGACATGCATGGATGTGTTGTAGGAATGTATCCAAGCAGAGCGTGACTTGAACTCACCCAACACATAAGGTTTTAATAGGTACAGTTTCAATGGGGAGGCTGGAAAAGTTCAGGAGATGGGTGGTGACCGCACAACAATGTGAATGTACTTTACTGTACACTTAAAAGTGGTTAAAATGGTAAATTTTTTTTTTTTAAAGATTTTATTTATTTATTTGACAGAGACACAGCGAGAGAGGGCACACAAACAGGGAGTGGGAGAGGGAGAAGCAGGCTTCCCGCTGAGCAGGAAGCCCGATGTGGGGCTCGATCCCAGGACCCTGGGACCATGACCTGGGCCGAAGGCAGACGCTTAATGCCTGAGCCACCCAGGCGCCCCCAAATGGTAAACTTTATGTTATGGATGTTTTTCCAAAATAAAAAAAAGTAGCCTTTATCATTGGTCAGTACACACTGTGGTAACAATCCCCTTCACAGTCTAACAACGCGCAGCACTCCCAACCTGGCAGGGGTGGGGCTGGGTGGGCCAAACCCAACTGTCGGCCTCGTCCCAACCCTGTCTGCATGTGTCGAACGCCACAAAATGGCTCAGGGCTTGGGAGAAGACCTGGGGTGTCGGGGGATGTGCTGTGGCCGGTGGCCTCCGTGCTGAATCATCTTCCCACAGGACAGGGTGGAAAATAGAGATACCGGGCAAAAACAGGAAGACAAACCACTGTGCAGGAGGAAATCCAAGTCTTGCTTACGTTTCTGGGAGAGAAAAGTTCACAGTGGAAATTTTTATATCTCTGGACTCCAAACTAGTGCAGGTAAACCATTTGTTGGTGTGTTCTGTCCAGCATGGCCCATCCAGTGGAGCCACAGAGACACACAGAAGGGGGTCAGCCTGGAATAATGGTGCTGGAAGTAGGGAAACAGGCCAGCATTTGGGAAGGAACAAACGAGCTGTGAGTCCAAGGGCCTAGGATGGAGGGGGCACCCTAGTAATTTCCTTCAGGGCTTTGGAAACCATTTCTAAAACGCAGCATCCCCTTTTCTGCCCACCTGCCAATGGGAGACAATACCCTTCTCTTCCCTGGGAACCCTGCTGAGACCAGATCTCAGCTGGAGTGTGGGCTTTCAGCAAGCCCACCTGGATTTCCACTGTCTTCGGGCCTCCCACACCTGCCCTCTGGAATGAGAAAGACATGGCTACACAGGGCGGGTGGAGCCTGTCCCAGGAGCGTCCACATGCGTTTCTGGGTGGGCCGCACCCAGGGTCCGGCCCCTCCCTTGTGGGGCCCTCCCGGGCCAACGGTAAGTACAAGCTCTCTTCAGCAACCTCATTCCTTCCTAAAAAGATTTTTGTCCAAATGGAATGGCATTTGATTGGGTTCAAAATGACTAGTAATAGGGCTGTAAGTAGCGTACCCAGCTTGGTTACCCTAAGGCCACAACTTAGGTGTAGATTCGGTGGGCTAGCTTTTGGCTCAGAGGAAGAGCTTAACTGTGTTCAGTATCCTGGTGCCTTTTTCTAGCAAAGATGCTTCCAGTGCAAAATGCTGAAGAGAACACAATTTAACATAAATATCCATCAACTACTCCTCACTTACACAGGACATTTTAGCCAGCCACTTCATAAACACGCTAAAACACGTCTCAGCTCAAGGTAATCTGAGTACCGATTCCCCGTGAGATACGCGACTGGTCACAGAGCTTGTACGTCACTTTGGGTGCTTTCCCTACGTGTCCTCTCCGCCTATCTGCCCGTTCTGTGCAGGGTCTCTTGGCTGATGGTGTCCTCTGCCAGGGGCTTCCTAAGGTAGTCCCCAGCTCATTAGTGTACACCTACTCTTTGCAGGCAAGGAAACAACCACCAGGCTCTTTGGGGGCTCGCCAGCCCCCTGGGGCCCTCGCACCGTCTCTTCCCATTGCTCACTTGAGCCTGGCACTTCTAGACTGAGCCCCCAACCTTGTGCTTCTCCTGGGCCTTCACACACACTTTTCAGTGTGCCTGTTAATGCTTGGCCTGGCACCACCTCCTCATGAAGCCCCCTGGACCTTCGTTAGGGCTCTCACAGCACTAGTGACTCACCTAGGTGGTCACTGTTCTCCTGGGCAGCATGTGGGCTTCCCGAAGCCCATATGTGAGGTGAGCCTGTAACTGCCCAACCTGTGGGTGCTTGTAAAGGGGTGCTAACCTGAGGAGCAGAAGCACAACCACACAAACTGAGATGAGCGTATCCATGTACTGGGTTAGCTAAACGAGAAAATTAGCAAAGAGCTGGTCATTCTGTAACCATTATGAGTGATATCCTAGAAGCTGAATCCTCAGCGGAAGGCTCTATAATTTATGGTGCAAAATTAGGGCTGGCTGACCTCCCTAGGTACCGTCATCCAGGTCAACGGGGAATAGCAAGAACCTGACTTTCAGAAGGTACTAGAGGCCAGATCATCCCTCCAAATTCTTTGTGCTGATACCTGTGGCTGCCAATCCCCAAAAACCACCAAGAAAGTTCAAATGTAACCCCTTGCTCACAAAGGCCCAAGGGGGCTGGCATTTCTCATACTGTCAGCCTTTTGCAATGTTTAATAAACAGCACATCAGATTTCAATTCCATCCATTCTAGACAACTAGGTCCCAAGTGAACCTAGGTCCTGGCTGAGGGAGACACTTCCAAAGACACTTCTGCCCCCAGAGCGTGTGGTCCAGGACATGCAGGAGCACGTGGTTATCATCTGGCTTTAGAGAAGGCAGCTCGGCAGGTTTCCCATAAACCACCACCTGCTGCAACACCTCTGTCAGGTCCCACAGAGGCCCTGCGAATCCTTCCCATGGCTCTCCATCACCCAACACAACCTGCATGCCCCTGTGGGACCAGGCCCATTTCTAGGGCTCTGTTACACACCCCCACGGCCCCTAGTAGACACCTGCACTCAGCCCGTGGGAAGTCTCCAATCTGCTTGCCATGGTGCTTGAGGAAAGCATGAGATCTAGTGAATCCAGGAAGGAATGACCAGTGTGCAGGCTTGTGTGGTCAGGTGGGCACCTCCCATGGGAAGTGCCTGTGTCCAGCTCTGACAGCTTCCAAACAGTCAGGCACACGGAGGAGGTTGGGGTGTAGGGTGTGCAGCTTACCAGGCAGGCCATCCAAAGGGCCTTTCTTCTAAAAATAGGTGAAGGCACATAACCCTAACCCACCCTGGAAACAGAAACACAGCCCTGTTATATTATCTGAGGAGTATGCTGCTTTTTGTTTAAAAAGATTTGTTTCAAAGAGAAATCCTGCTAACACAGGCAGCCTGACAACCAATCACTCAGCTCAGGATTGTCAGCTTAACCGTGAAAAGAAAGCCCCACGCTGTGCCTCCATGCTTGGCCTTTTCCCTCTCAAATGGGACATCCTTGAGCTCATACTCTTTGAGAATTGGCTTAAATATAAACATGTTAATCACCCCACTGTAAGATGATGGAAAAGAAACAGTGAGATGATCACCTCCGGCCAAACAACACTCTGGCCTCCACAGAAGCTACAGCAGGGACAGTGTGGCTCGTGAACCAACCACCGTCTCCACTTTAAATTTCAGCTCCAGGGGTCTGCAGCTCCCACCCAGCAAGGCCAGGCTGAGAGGAGCTTCCTAAACTCAGGACATAAGACACCAGGTGTTTGGAGTAGGATAACTGCCCCATGAGGTCCCAGCTCAGGTCCCAGACTTGCAGGGTCCCAAGCTGGGTGCTGTCCTAACAGGAGGGCAGCCCACAGCCCACACTTCTGGCCAGACCCTCACTGGCCTTCACTGAAGAATTCAAAGAGTATAGATTCAAAGCTCATGAGTTTTCATGCCACACAAGGACAGTTTTCAAAGATGTGTTTAAAAAGATTCCATTCAAATGTCATTCGAATGCCCTGCTGAAAAGACCACTGGCAGTATGTATCTTAGTCCAAAGTACGCATGCTTTTTAACCTAGCAAGACTTTTCTGTTAATTCACCCCAAAGAAATAACCTGACACATATGTAAAAGTGCACAACACGGTTTATAAAAATAAAAAGTTGGACCAGTTTAAATATAAAATAAGGGATTGGTTACATATTGTTACATTTATATAACTGAGATATGCTAAAAGGCTAGTGTGTATCTACACACATCTACAAAAAGTCAAAAATACAATGCTAGCTTAATATAATGTCTAAAAATTAAAATTAATTTAAAAGTGTATGTGTTTTATCACCCTATTTATGAAAAACTATGTTCAACTGATTTATCTATATGAAGCAGTCTGGAAAGGGCTCACCAAAATGCTAATGTGGTTACCTTGGGGTGGTGGAGTTATTTCCACATTGTTTGAATTTTCTTTTACAAATATGTCATAAGCAGAAAAGACTTTTTAAAAACAAAAAGGCTGGGAGCCTGGGTGGCTCAGTCGTTAAGCGTCTGCCTTCGGCTCAGGTCATGATCCCAGGGTCCTGGGATCGAGGCCCATGTCCGGCTCCCTGCTCAGCAGGAAGCCCGCTTCTCCCTCCCCCACTCCCCCTGCTGTGTTCCCTCTCTCGCCGTGTCTCTCTCTGTCAAATAAATAAATAAAAATCTTTTAAAAAAATAAAAAATAAAAACAAAAAGGCTTACAAAGAGTTTAATGACAGGATATGCTTATGATATATTAGAGTTTTAAAAAGCATGAGTCCAAATCATAAGCATACCATGAGCTTGAATATGAAAAAGTAAGTAGGACTAGAATATGAACTAGAAAAGAGTAGAATCCAATTCCATCTCACCATTCACGTACGAGGTGTTCTCTGGGATGGGGCCTTCTCCCTCCCTCCCACAGGCTCAGCTAGGGGGAGAGGCAGACCCGGGGCACAGGTGCAGCATGCCACGTCCAGGGGATGCCGATGACCTCGTGGTTTCTGACTCCCTGCACAGATGGCTAGCCTTTTCAGGACCAGCCCCTGGATTCTTCTGGATGGTGGGTGGCTCTGGCTTTGTTTTCTTTTTAATGAGCTACATCAGCACATTCTCTCCCCCCATCCACTCCCACTCCAGGGGTGAATGCGGGCTTCAGGCATTTTGTTTTCTGCATGTTCCCACGGTGGAGCAGTGGGAGAGTGTGTGCCCTTTCTTTCAATTAAAAAAAAAAAAAAAGAAATTCTCCAAATATGCAAACTTTCAGAAATCAGTGGCAATTCAAGAAGCAAATGTGTCTCATGAAAAAGCTCCCACAACAGAGGGTGTCACATCTGTTCCTACAAGCGCAGGGACATAGATAAGGTTAATTGAGCAAAACTATACTTTCCCCTGCCTCAACACATGCAGCCTCAAACCCGGGGCAGTGTCTGAGGAAAGAGAATTATAGCAGCTTAAAAAGTCAGAGACACTGAGTGCAGCTCTTTTTGCCCATGGGTCCTGTCACAGTGCTATAATAAAAGGAACTTTTTGCACCAAAAAAAAAAAAAAAAAAAAAGAAAGGGGCACCTGGGTGGCTCAGTCGGTTGGGCATCTGCCTTCGGCTCAGGTCATGATCCCAGGGTCCTGGGATCAAGCCCTGCACCGGGCTCCCTGCTTGGCGGGGAGCCTGCTTCTCCCTCTCTCTCTGCCTGCCGCTCTGCCTACTTGTGTTCTCTCGCTCTGTCAAATAAATAAAATCTTAAAAAAAAAAAAGTCAAAGACACTGAGTGCTTCCTGCTGAGCAGTGAACCCCAACCTAAAACCAAACACACCTCCAGCTACTGAACGAAGAATCTGAGAAGAGCAGTCATCAGCAGGATTTGTAAGATTCTGCCAGTGTGTATAACCAAATTCTCAATGATTATATACATTTTACTTTGAAGAACATCCCGTAATCACTTTTTCTGGCAACTCACTTAAGTGAAATCATAAGCAAATACCTCCCCACCATCTCCAATCAAGCAACTTCTGATAAATCAGACATATGTGTCTTCCTCATTCTAGGTACCGAGAAGAGTGCCAGAAAACCAAAAAGAGTTACCAGACACACGGAAATATGCAGCATTTACGTTTCCTTTAAAAGTAAATATTTCAGAATACTCTAATTGTGCTGAAAATCTTGTGGGACAATTAAGTCCTCACAACCCTCCCGTGACATCTGGAGATGCTAATCACCTGAGGGACAAAACAGCAATCCAAATTCAACTAGGATTCCACCCTAGTTCTGGGGCCTGGGAGGCAAAAAGGCCCATCTCTTAAAGAACAAGAGTGCTAGCAATGCTGGTATTGGAGGGGTTCATTTGGTGGCTAAGTGGTGAAAAGTTAGTGTTTGCACTTCCTGTTTATTCTGCTAAAAATAGAGATACTCTGAGTATCTCTGCTGGTCTTGCCTGCATTCTCTGGTTTGGGCCAGCTTTCCAAATGTTTCTGTGCCCTTAGGAAGGACCAGGGGAGCATGCAGGGGACAGAGAAAGTGGTTCCTCAACACTGGCTGAGTGTGCTATCCAAGTTTGAGTCTAGATTCTCCCACTGTGACTGCTTGGTTCCGTAACTTATTTAATGGGCAAAGCATTAAAGCGAAAGCCATAATGACATCGGTTATAGACACACGGAGAGATGCTACAGGTTTTAGCAGGAGTCCAGCCCCAGACAGAGGATTGCAGAAGCCTAGTAAATGCTGGAAGAGAGAAGCCTGGATATGTGAAGGCCAAAGGCATGGTCCACAGCCAGGACAGAAATACCATCTAACACCCTAAGAAGATGTCCCTGACTCAGTCGCAGGGGGACAAAAATCTGAGTCATTCCTGGCCTGTCATCTGAGCTCCCCGATGCAGACGATCCAGAACTGGGTTCTTAACCCCGAGTGCTCCAAGGACCCTCAGCAATCTGATGATGCTGGGAAACTGCTTCTCAGAATAACACTCTTAAAGGCATTAAGTAAAATACGTGTATTTACAAAGGAAATTAGTTATTTTGAAGACAATCAAAATTCTACAACAAATACGTGATACAACACATGTGTGCTTTCATACTAGTGCATTAAATAACAATCTGTACCGCTGTTTTAAAATAATGATTACTGCAAATGATGTGTAAGACATCTGGCTACAAGGAACACATGAACACACCACATGAAAATATCTGTGGTTTCTACTGGCAACGAAGTGGTGGGTCCTGCTAATCCTGCTGTGCAGTGTCAGTTACATTCCTAATAAGTTTATCAATGGACCCAAGACAGAAACCCCTCAGGAGCCAAATGTAGGGTCCTGAGCACTGTCTTGAGTTTTGATGCCAAAGAAATTAATTAAAAAGTGCAAGTATTCACACCTATTGAAAATGGCTGAATTTTGGAAATAAAGGCTAAATATGAGCCCAAATGACATCACCCAGGGTTGAAGCTCAGATCCAGGAGAGTCTGGTTTAAATCTCATAGTTTTCAAACAGAGATACTGAGATATAACTTATTTATTGAAACATAATTTATAGACCATAACATCTACCCACTTAAAGAGTATAATTCAATGGTTATGAGTATATTTACAAAGCCCTGTAATCAACACCACTATTGAATCCCAGAATATTTCCACTGTCCAGTAAAGAAACCCTAACCTCCCAATACCCCTCCTCCTAGCAACCATGAATCTGTTTTTGTCGCTATGGATTTTCCCATTCTGGACTTCTCATACAGAGTTGATTTTCATTATTCATGGTAGTTATGTTCTATAAAGTCTCCTTGAACACTGAGCCATGGCTCCTGGGAAAATACAGGATTAGGGTCCTGTGAGCCTCTTAATCATGTTTTTATCCACCGAGCAATACAAACCTTTGTGCTATATGTATTTCTATTTAAAGACATTACCAATTCATAATGTTGAACTCACAGCCAAAAGCATTTTCTACATAAAGCACAGCACATCCCTCTTGCACTGAGGAAAATTCAACAGCACTCCTGCACTATGCTTGGGGTCATTTTCATCAGTGACATCATAACAAAAGCACAGGCGGCTCCTGGGAAGAGGGCAGAGCAGGGAGCCCCAGGAATCTCTCCCCACCGGGCAACGACCACACGGCAGAATCTGTCTGATGGGACTATCTGGGGACTGCAGAGTCGGCTGAAGGCTTGCAGCTGTCCAGGAGAAGTAGTCAGTTTGGGTCTCTTCTAGCTCCCAGCACAGAGCAGCTACCCAGCCGTGTGGCAGGCAGCCGTGCACGTGCTTCTGGGGCAGCCTGCAGACGCCAGGTGGGCAAGAAGCACCCCGTCCTCCAAAGAGCAGGGGTCTAAGCTCTGACCACCGCCGGCTGCTTCTGATCACACAGGTGCAGACACAGAGCCTGGCGGCCGTTGCTGTCGGCCCTCCAGCTCCAGTGACTCCAAGGGCGTTGGAAGGGCGAGGGCCCCCTTGTCCCCCTTTTGCTTCTCACTTTTCCCCTTTTGGGAGCCACACAGTAGGACATTCAAAAAGAGCTGCATACGTGGGAAATTAGGAAGGGACCGCGCGTGCCCAAGGAAAGGCTCAGAAAAGACCTGAGAAGACATTCAGTTTACACCTCAGGCTGGTCCTCGGCACAGAGACAGCCCGCAACCATCAGAAGAACGATGACAACCAAACAGCAAACCCTGGGGAAGGGGGAGAATCTGATTTCCAGAGTTACCACGTCATGAGATTCGAATGTCCGGTGGTCAGCCAAAAAATCACAAGCACAGAAGGAAACAGGAGAGTCTGGCCCACTGAAAGGAAAAAGAGAACTCAACAGAATCTGTCCCTAAAAAAGACCTGAGGTCAGATCTACTAGACAGACTTTAAAGCAGCTGTCTTAAAGATGCTCAAAGAACTAGAGGAAGATGTGGATAAAATCATGAAAAAAAAAAACTATGAGAAAAATGGAAATATCAATAAAGAAGTAGAAAACCAGAAAAGAAACCCAAAAGAAGTTCTGGGTGTTATAACAACTAATGAATCATTGAACACTACATCAGAAACTAATGATGTGCTATATGCTGGCTAAATGAACATAATAAAAAAAAAAGAAGTTCTGGAGCTGGAAGTACAGTAACTGAGATGAAAAACTCACTAGAGGGATTCAAAACAGATTTGAGCTGACAGAAGAAATATCAGTGAACTTGAAGACAGGAAAGTGGAAATGATTAACACTTTGGAATACAAAGTACATGAAAAAAACAAACAGAGCCTAAGGGGTCTATGGGACACCATCAAGAGCACCAGCATTCACACTGTGGAAGTCTAAGGAGGAGAAAGGGACAGAGAGAATATTTGAAGAAATAATGGCCGAAAACCTTCCTTCAAAACCTTCAAGACACTCAGCAAATTCCAAGTCAGATGAAGTCAGAGAGACCCACTTGGAGACGCATTATAATCAGACTTTCAAAAGACAAAGAGAGAACCGTGAAAACAGCAAGAGAGAAGAGACTCATCACATCCAAGGGATCCTCAGTATGATTATCTGCAGATTTTTCATCAGAAACTTTGGACTTCAGAGAAAGTGCACCAATATGGTCAGAGCTATAAGAAGAGCTATATGAAGAAAAACCAAGAATCCTATATCCAGCAAAACTGTGCTGCAAAGTGAGAGAGAAATCAAGTCATTGCTAGACAAACAAAAGCTGTGGCAGTCGGTGACCACTGGACCTTTCCTGCAAGAGCTGCTCCCAGGAGTCCGACAGGCGCAAGGGAAGGACTGGAGACAGTAGCAGGGAGCCATGCACGGAGTAAGGTCTCAGGGAAGGCGAACACGTGGCCAATTATAAAAGCTAAAAACCTAAATGTAAGACCTAAAACTATAAAACCCTTGGAAGAATACTTAGGACAAATGCCTCAGGACATTGGATTTGGCAGTGATTTCTTGGATTCGACACCAAAGGCACAGTTAACAAAAGAAAACATTGACAAATTTGACTTTGTACAAAATTACAAATGTTGTACATCAAAAGACACAATCACAGAGGAAAAAGGCAACCCACAGAATAAGAGAAAATACTTGTGAGTCATATATCTGATAAGGGATTAACATCCAGAATATAAAGAATTCCTGAAGCTCACCAACCAAAGAGAATCTGGTGCAAAAATGGGCAAAGGTCTCTCCAAAGAAGATGTACAAGTGGCCATTAGGCACTGAAAATATACTCGACATCACTAAATATTAGGGACTTAGAAATCAAAAGTACAAGATCCCACCTCATACCCATTGTGATGGCTACTACTGAAAAATCAGAGGGGCACCTGGGTGGCTCAGCTGGTTAGGTGTCCGACTCTTGATCTCAGCTCAGGTCTTCATCTCGGGGTTGTGAGTTCAAGTTCCGTGTTGGGGGGATAAAAAGAAAAAAGATAAAAAGAAAATCCAGAAAACAACAGGTGTTGGTAAGGATGTGGAGAAACTGGACCCCTGTGCACAGTTGGGGAATGCAAAATGGTGCAGCCACTGTGGAAAACAATATGACAGTTCTTCAAAAAGTTAAAAACAGAATTACCATATGAAGCAGCTATATATATACTACAGGGTATATACCCAAAAGAATTGAAAAGAGGGTGTCAAAAAGATATTTGTCTCACGTTCATAGCTGCATTATTCACAACAGCTAAAATGTGGAAGAAACCCCCATGTTCACTGATGGATGAATGATGAACAAAATGTGCTCTGTCCACACAAAAGAATAGTCTTCAATCTTACAAAGGAAGGAAATTGTGCAATATGATACAACACGGATGAACCTTGAGGACACTGTGTTCAGTGAAACAAGCCAGTCACAGAGACAAATACTATGGGATTCCACTTTTATGAGTTTCTTAGAGGGGTCACAACCATACAGACACAAAGTAGGGTGGCGGGTGCTGGGCAGCATGGGGACTTAGTTAAAAGAATGACTCAGTTTTACAAGATGAAAAGCATTATGGAGACAGAGGGTGGTGATGGTTGTACATCACTATGAATGTATTAATGCCCCTGAACAGTACAATGGCAAATTTAATGTCATATGTATTTTACCACAATTAAAAAAAAGAATACGCAGAAAAGGTGACAAATAGGACACTGCATGGACTGTGAAAAGGACACGTTTTTCAGCCTCAGAGCAGAAGCAAGAAGGTGGAGCGGTGCCCTTTCCGATCTCAGCTGCATTGGCAGCTGACCCTTCCCCGCTCTGCACGTCAGCGAATGGCCTCCCAAGGGCCTGGAGTATCGATTTTGGGCGACAAACTAATGTGAGCGACTTCACCTTGGAGGACAGACTGTGAAGGGAGCCCCATGACGGCGGCCTGTACGCCCGGGTGCTCTCATCTCCCGTTCTTTCCAAAGTACCTGCATGCTGCGTCTGTGACCCTTTGGCCCCTCAGTCCTGTCCCATGGCACATCTAGTCTGTCCACTTGCCGGTCTGCGGCCATTGCGGACAGTACTGCCATGAGCAGCCCTGCACAAGTTCCGGTGGGGGAAGATGAGTCCCACATCCTGGTGCTTCGGTGAAGGGACACTGGTCTGGAGTTTTCCTGTGATATCTAGGTAGGTTTGGGGGAAGAGATTAGTAAGAGGCAAACAAAGCATTTTTCCTAAACCTAACTGTGGGTTTACTTCCACATCTGTTAGAAGACCGATGACTCTTCACTTGGGGTAGTAATACAGTTTTCTCTTAAAGGACACATCAAGGTTCATAAGGTTAGTAAGTGAAGGACAGAGTGGGTGTGGCCACAGTCAAGCCACGAAAACGGCATTATGTGACTGACATCTCAGAATCTGTGCTGTAGGAAAAGGACGTGGGACTTGGGTGTCACCTCCCAGGGTAGCCTTAGCAATGCCCTGCCCGCGGATGGACACTCACACGGTTCTCAAGTCCGTCCCGAACACGGAGGGCGTCAAGATGGCGCCTGCTTCCTACCATCCACAGAAACACAACTGTCCCTGCCTCTCCCACCTGGACCAGTATTTACAGTGACCATCCCTTGAGGATGGCGAGAACAGAGCCCCAGTCTCCCCACTGATGGGATCATGAGGCTGGGCTTTGTGAAAGTTAGGGGCACTTTCCTATTTAAGTCTGACAACTACCTGAGGTGGGCACTGCTGTCTCATTTTACAGACCAGAACATTAAGGATCAGTTGGTCACAGAGCCAGTGACAAGGGGCTGGAGGTAGGGTCTGAACTGAGGTACCCCCAGGCTCCTTGCTCTCACAAGACAGAGAAAGGCAGGGGTTGCAGGGAACATGCTCACACTGGAAACCCTGGGGGTTCAGAAACCCTAAGCCAGCCAGTTAAACTTTGGGCTATTTCTCTGAGGACAGTGGAGAAGGGACAGTAAACAACTGAGACAAGATGCAGGGCCTCAGCAACAGGCTGAAAAGAGGCGAAGGCATCTGACCTTCCGGTGGGAAGTTAACACATTCCCACTTGCAAACACACAAAACCCGGAGCTTCCTGGGTCATCTCAGCTTCGGTGAGTCAGCAGCATGGGGCACCAAGTGCCACCAGCACTCAAGAGAGAAGAGTGGCCTCGGTAGGGCCTCCGTCCCCAGCCCCGCACGCACGAGTCGAGCCTGTGTGGCAGATGACAAAGCCTGTGTGCAGATCTGTAGCTCACACGCTGCTCCACACCCACCTTGTGAGCAAACACCATGACCTTGGACGGCCAGGGCAGAGCTGTGCAACGTGGGGCTGGGCGCCTGGAGAACAACTGATAAACACAATACAGGGAAGCAGAAGAACAGGACAGAGAATGGGCTGAGGGAACGGGAGGTGATGAGGCAGAGCAGCTTGAGACCAGGCTGCTCTGAGAGGGTGGTGTATGAACAAACACGGGAGCGATGTGAGCGGCAAAGAGTTCCAGGCGGGGCAGTAGGCTGCAGGTGTGGCCACAGGGAAGGGGGACAAGAACAGGAGGACGCCGAAGGCTATGGCCGAGCCAGGGGCCACTCAGAGGCAGCAGAGCGTGCAGATGCCCAGCAGCATGGGGGGCCGGGGACGAAGCAGACGTCACTGTGAGGAAGTGACAGCTGTGCGGGCTTCTCGGTATCATCAGCAGGACACCGAGCTCAGCAAGACCGCAGATGCAAAGCTGTCTGATCTTGCGCCAGAGGACCAGTCAGAAAGGGAGGCCAGCGGATCTCCTGCGGTCCCTCTCTACGCATTCCCTTCCATCAGCACAAACAAAACTCAAAGAGCACGGACTGCCGGCCAGCGCTCTGGGCACCTGCAAGTGTTGCCTATTTATCTCAGGACGACCTGAGGGGCACGTATGTTCAGACGGCCCTCATGTGCAGGAGGGACTGCGGCATCCTGCCTACCTTTAGAACCAGGCACCTGGCCCCACACCTCCTCCTGCCCCAAACACTGTGGCTACTGCCCCCAGTGTGTGCTCAGCAACCCCCCCCCCACTGTGAGCTGTAGTTGTCACTCTGCGAGTGTCCCCGAGGCTGCTCTGCCCCGTGCAGGCGGCCAGTGCGCTCGCTACGGGCACAGAAGGTCCAGTCATGACCCAGTCAACCAGGAAATGCCATTTTCCAAACGTCACCTACAGGCGGCTCTTCCTTTCAGTATTTTATTGTGAAATGTGAAGATTCACCCAAGTTTAGAGATGAAAAGATGCAGTTCTGAGAAGTGAGCAGCACAAGGACCCACTTTGACTCAACAGCAGGGCACCCTCCCTTTCAACCATTAACCTACATTAGCAGCTTATTTTCCCATAAAATGATACTGTTACAGCAAAGCTAGGCCCTCAGAGTGAAAAGTTAACCAAAGTTATAATTTAAAGCTAGCATCATTTTTCAATCCTAAAAAGACAGTGGAAAACACACTAGCAACCACAAGCTTCATTCTTTGGTTACTGGTTAATGCCTTTTTGTTAGTGAACTCCCTTGCTTCCAGTTAAAATATGAAAGCATCAATATTATTTTTTCCTCAGTATTAAAAAATCAGAAGTCAACACTACTGAAGGTGGAAAATGCATTTAAAATTTTTTAAGCCTTTCTAATAAATTAATGTTGAGCAAACAAACATTACTTTCTTTCACCTGCCCCAGAGCCTAGAAACGAGAACCGTATGGCTCTGTCCGGACAGACGACAGTGGGAGCTGCATGTGTGTGATGGGCACCGAGCAGCACCCCCCAGTACCTCGTTTCTGGATGAAGACCCGGAGCAGAGGGTTTGCACTCGAGACCGCCTTGCAGAAGTTGTCATCGTTGTTGATGGGCAGCAGGTCCCCGTGCACGTCCGCATAGCCGATGGTCACATCAGTGTTGGAGATGTGGTGCGTGTGCACGACCAGCTTGTAGAAGTCTTCAAACTTCCCCGGCTTCTGACGGTCCAAGGAGAACCTTCGGAACTCCGCCCCAAACTACAACGCAAGAGACAGGGAGTAAATGAGTGGTGGATAAAAGTACCAAAATAAGGCTTGTTCACTGAATGACATGTGTGTGCCATCCACGAGGCCCGGGACACAGTGGTGGACAGTGTCCTTGTCCTCACGGAGCTTGTGCAAAGACAAAAGTGTGGGAATCAGTTCCACCAACGCTGAGGACAGGACGGGTGCTGGAGCTTGGGCTAGAGAGGAAAAGCAATGTCAAAATTAATTATGAGGATGGTGGATGAAATGAAACAGGAGCCTTGGGGAGGGTATTCACCTGGGGTGGCTGTGCAGGCCCAGGTTAGGGTCTGAACAACCCTGAGGCAGGGTCAGATGCTCAGAGGCAGGAGCAAAGCAAGGGCCAGCTGAAACCTCTGGACTTTTTCCTAAGAGCAATGGGTAGTCCTGTAACAATTTTAAGCAAGAAACTGATTTGATATGATTTGCATTTTTAAAAGACCAAATGGCTATACTTCAAAAGGATCAGAAGCAGAAGCAAAAGTGAAGGAAGGAAGGAAGGTGGTAAAAAGGAGGCTTCAGAAATCTCGGGAGACAGGGCCCTGGTACTGGCCAAAAAGAGCAGATCTCTCCCCCCAAAAGATGGTATTCAGTCTGTTTGCCCCAGGGAATGCCCAGGGCCCATCTTTTCTGACAGTCCCTGGCCTTGGCTCAGGTGCCCACGCAGTTCTCTGCTGGGAGAGGACCCTAGGTCACCTCCCACGGGCTGAACCATCCTGGGATCCGAGGACACCACGGTTTGGCCTAAGGTTTTCTGGATTAGGACATGCTGTTTTTCCTTACTTGGCAATAGAGACTTTTATTCATCAGGACAGATTCAGTGCTCTTCAATATAACCGAAAACTAATTATAGTGGTTCCAAAATACACATAAATGAAACGTCTAATGTTTATACTAAACGAGTCATTATATCATCTAGACATTATGTCAACTAGTCAAGGGCAAATCAACTCAAACCATGTGGGTTTGTGTGGTTCTCAAACTGGGCAGGCATCAGAGTACCTGGAGGCCCCCAGAGATCTGGACTGGGCTGATTTGGAGACCAGCGCAAGAATTTGCATTTTTAACAAGTTCCCAGGATAAGCTGATGCTGTCGGGCTGGGGACCGCACACAGTAAACCACTGATTTTAAGGGAATCCGTCTCCAAATCTCCACGTCCACAGATCTCTGAGAACCAGAGTCTCCTGTTCCATTCCTCTTTTTAAAAAGCAAAAGAAAACAAACTCCTCACCCATCCTGCATTGCCCCAGGAATAAAATACTTCAAGGCGCACAACAGTGGGACATTCCAAAATATTGGTTTGGGAAAAGCCACCTTCAGTGCGTAAGCAAAACTCCTAAGGCCTGCCTCCCACATACTGGGTAAGGGGAGGAAGGGCTCTGAGCTCAGCGCAAGGGGCCAAGGCAAGGCTCCCCCATCCCTCTGCCGTTGGGCGTACACAGCACAGCAAACCTGGAAATCCCCCCCCGCATTAAAGATAAGCGATATAAAGATTCCCAATATTTATTCCAAGCATGCAGGATGAGCTGGCCCAGGGTGAGCAATACGGAACCTCTCATACACAGGGGCTACATCCTGTGGCCACAAAACTTGTCAAGACTCAAGAACCCAAGCCTACAACATAAATTTAATGTGATTTTTTTTCAGATTTGGTTATGTCAGCACATCATGAATCTTTATTTGAACAGCAGCCATCATCTCTGCCATCTCATATCTAATATAAGTTAACTTCCAGAACAGTTAGTTTTTATCTGTATACCCCTCTTTTCATTAAATACATAAAGAGAGTTGGATGGTGTCTAATGAAACTAGCGAGTATCTCTGACTTTCATGATTACTCCCCCAAACCGGACACCACACACTGGCTCTTAGGGACTCCGGCTGCGTCTCTCACTCCTGCAGGACTCAGGACATCCCAGTGTGAGCATGAGAATCAGCACGTTAGACAAGCCCGTTCTGCGATGTTTCTGTCATAACTGCATTTGATCTAAGACACATCTAAGTTGTTTCTCACTTCTTCTAGTAGTTGTCTTCAAAATACGTCCTAACGTGTTGATTTGAAATGATAATCCAGACTTCTTTGTGATAGAAAGCAAGTCTGACCTGTTTGATAATGAGGCTGACTTTATCAATCCAGCAGGATGGTGAACACGCTTTATATGTTGAATGAACCTCCAAGTTTAGCAAAAAGAGGTATGAAATGGGATATTAGCATTTTTCCTATTTTTTATTGTGGCAAAATACACATAATATAAAATTTACCCTCTGTGCCAGGTCCCCACCATCCATGTGCCTTTTTATCCTGTGAACTGAGTCTGTCCCCATTAAACATGATGCCCCAGCCCCTCCCCCAGCCCCTCGCCACCATCTACTCCAGGACTCTAGGACTGTGACTCCTCTACGTACTTCATACAAATGGCATCATACAGTTTATGTCTTTTTGTGACTGGCTCGTTTCCCTGAACAGATATGTGATTTCTCCCATTCTGTGGGTTGCTTTATTCTGTGGACCCTGGTCCTTCTAAGGGGAAAGGTCACGGCTGTGGTCAGAGCACAAGGAAGAAAAGGTGGACTGTCTGAGACAGCTAACTTGTCTGCTAACCTAGAGCAGGCGCCCCAAGAGGATTTAACCCTAACATTTTATCCTAAGAATTCATGCTTGCGTACCCTATCACTCTTCTATGCAAGAAAAACAGATAAATTGAATTAAACCTTCTTTTTCACATCGCCATAAGGCTCTATTTGTGGAGAGTATTTCTACATTGTTGTCAGTGGGTATGGAGTTCTAATTTTGCAAGATGGAAAGAGTCCTCACACATTCACAACAATGTGAATGGAACCAATCTTGCTAAACTGCTCAAAAACTGGCTAAGATGGTAAATTTAATGTATGTGTATTTTACCAAAACTATAATATAAAATAGATTTTTTACAGTAAAGAAGGTTCTAGCTTGAGTCACTACAAGTATTAAATCACAATTAGAACACAGTTACAAAATTTCATAATTATTAAACATCCAAAGTAAACATTTAAAAAATCTTTCCCTGAATGAAAAATGTTTAATGCTACACGAGGCAAGTGTAGCATCGGCTTTTTGGCTACTTCTGGCCGTGAATGTCAGTGCTGAGAGGCCCTCTCTCAGCAGCAACAGATGGGACTGAGGGCTCTGAAGGCATGCCAGGCCCCAGCCCTCCGACTCTTGACAAGTAGTGTGCCAAAAGTAAATAATCATATCATTAAAATTATTTTTAATAATCTATTAGCTGACAATTTATTTAGGACAACTTTCAATGCCGTTGAAAGCAAAGTACTGGAAACAACTGGACTTGCAAGATTTCTTGCCCAATCCTTGGAACAATTCACTTTTTCAGTTTCCGGTAAGTTCATCAAGAATTATGTGACAATGAATTGTGCCTGCTAATTATTGCATCTAGAAGAAACTTGTGTAATCTGATATAAAGGGGAAGTAAAAATATAAGATTAGTACCCCATGCCATTAATTTTTTAAATAAGATGCTTTTATTACAATGAAGTTGGATTCTTACGTGACACCATTACCAAGAGTCATTCAAATGGGTGAATGACCTCAATGTAGGACCTAAAACTATAAAATTCTGAGATGAAAACTTAGGGCAAAAGCTTTAGGACACTGGGTTTGGCAATGATTTCTTGGATAGGAAATCAAAGCACAGGTAACAAAAGAAGAAACAGACATTAGACGTAGGGAAATCCACCTTTTGTGCATCAAGACATTATCCACAGAGGGGTGGCTCAGTCAGTTAAGCACCTGACTCTTGGTTTCAGCTCAGGTCATGATCTCAGGGTCCTGAGATCGAGCCCTGCACTGGGCTTTGCGTTCAGCATGGAGTCTGTTTGTCCCTCTCCCTCTGCTCCTCCTCCCACTCTCTCTGTCTCTCATAAATAAAATCTTTTTTTTTTTAAAGGACACTATTCACAGAGTGTAAAAGCCTGTAAAAGGGATAATATTCAGAATATATAGAGAACTTCTAAGTATAAAGTGGCATATATCCATACAATGAAATGTTATTCAGCCTTAAAAAGGAGGGATATTCTGGCACCTGCTGCCGCACAGTTGAGCCTGGAGGACACTGCGCCGAGTGACGTGAGCCAGCGCCGTGGGACTCCTCTTGTATGAGGTCCTGGCGCCACCAGATCATGGAGACAGAGGGCAGGCGGTGGTTTCAGGGAACTGAGAAGTCATTGCTTAATAGACTTTGGGTTTCACAGGACAAGAGAGTTCTGGAGATGGGGGGGACAGCTGCAAAACACTGTGAACGTACTTAGGGATACTGAACTGCACACGTAAAATGGTTAAGTGGCAAATTTTATGTGATGTGTATTGTACTACAATAAAAGAAATGGAGGGGAATAAGATGTCCACAGGAGGCTGTGAAATGCTGTGATTCATTCCTATGATACAGACGGCCACACACATATGCAGGGCTGTGTATGTGATCAGGAAAGGCCCGAGAAGGCTAAAAGCTCTCCCACCTGGCTGATCTTGGGATTCTGTGAGTCAGGAAGTGAAGGCTAAAGCAAAGAGTAAGTGGCTAGAGTATTGAAGATATGCCCCAACACACACACACAGCCCCCAAGCAAGGGCTAGGGGACTTACTGGTTCAAATCATTTAAGGAAATCTCTGTTCAGTCACCAGATGACCAGGAAACTAACAGTAGTCACACATGACAAATAATACACTTTACAGAATTGGTCTAGGAAAGTCACTAAAACAAAAAGCAGCAACATCCACAAACCCTTAAGAGGGAAGGGTTTGACTTCCAGAGTTATCACATCATATTATTTAAAATGTTTAGTTTTCAACAAAGTTATGAGATACATAAAAAGACAAAAAAGTGGCCCCCGTGCAGAGGAAAGTAAGCAGCCAAAGCAGTCACTGAGGGGGCCCAGATGCTGCACTTACAAGACAAAGATCTGAGATCAGCTATTATAATTATGTTCAAATAATTGAAGGAAACCATGTCTAAAGAGCTAAAGAAACCATGAAAGCAATAAACAGAGATTATCAACAAAGAGATGAGAATCATTTAAAAAAAAGAATCAGAAATTCTGCAGTTGAAGAGTATAGTAACTGAAGTGAAGACGTTCCCTAGAGGGACTCAACAGACAATTAGAGGCGGCTGAAGAAATAATCAGCAAACATGAGGATGGGTGAAGAAAAATGAACAGTCTCAGAGATCTGTGGCATGCTACCACGCATCCCAAGGAATACATTCCCTGTTGAGAGTCAGAGAGCTGGGGTCTGGCATGCCTTCAGAGCCCTCACTCCCATCTGTTGCTGCTGAGAGAAGGCCTCTCAGTGCTGACATTCACGGCCAGAAGTAGCCAAAAAGCCGATGCTACACTTGCCTCGTGTAGCATTAAACATTTTTCATTCAGGGAAAGATTTTTTAAATGTTTACTTTGGATGGTTAACTAGAGAGAAAAAGGCAGAAAGAATATTTGAAGAAACAATGTCCATAACTTCCCAAATCTGATTAATTTAATCTACATGTCCAAAAGTCCAAACTACAATTAAGATAAACTCAATGGGATCCACATCTAGAAGTATCATAGTCAAACTGTCAAAACCTAAAGCCAAAGAGGGAATCTTAAAAGCAGGAAAACAATTCCTTACATATAAAGAATCCACAGTAATATGAATGACTTCCTGTCTGAAATCATGAAGACTAAAATGTTGTGGGATGACATGTGGTGGGGGGAGGGGGGGAGAATGTCAACTGAGAATTCTACATCCAGCAAAACTATCCTTCAAAAATGAAGGAGAAACGACATAGTCCCAAACACACAAGAACTGGGAGAATTTGCCACCAGAAGAGCTGCCTTATAAGAAATATTAAAGCCATCTTCCAGGCTGAAATAAAAGGACACTATACATTAACTTGAATCCAGGAAAAATCAAGAGCACTATTAAATGTAACTACAGAGGTATATATAAATGATAGTCAAAGTGTATTTTTGCTTGCTTGTAACTTGTTTCTTCTGATTAAAAGACAGCTCCAGAGGCAGTGTGCTTGGTACACACCAGCACGCTGACCCCACAGCAAGACTAGGGTCTGAAGAAATAACACTGGGTGTGGGGCCACTGGCTTTCCCTGGATAGTGCAGGCTCCCATGAGTGGATCCTGGCCTTATGTTGTCCCCCAAAATGCAGTGCAGATATAGCCTACAGTAAAGATGAACCTTGAAAACATTATGTTAAGTGAAAGATGCCAGACACAAAAGGTAAGACCATGTACTGATTTTTTTATGGATGAGTCAGTTTACATGCAAGGTACAGGATAGGCAGAGTCATAGAGAAAATAGACTAGTGGTTGCCAGGGGCTGGGGATGGAAGGAATTGAGAATAGCTGCTAATGGGTAGGAGGTTTATTTTTGGGGTGAAGAAAATGTTCCAAAATTAGATAGTGGTAATGATTGCGCAACTCTGCGAATATACTAAAAACTACTGAATTTATACTTTAAAGTTGTGAATTTTATTTCACATGAATTATAGCTTATAGAGCTGTAATTTTTTTTTTTAAGTTTCAACTCAAATAATAATTTTTTCAAATAGCCAATTGAAGGCTGATTGGAAGCTGTGTTCAGAAACATGGAAACCCCAGAGAGTGACACTGGACAGGTTCAATGCAGGCTCTGCTTTTGTTCTAGGCATACAGGAAACCCTAAGGGACCAAGTATCCAAGCATCTGTTGTCAGCACACATCAATTTAGAAGATAAAGATTTAAGAACTTAGGGAAGCCCCCCCCCCCCCCCCCGCCGGCCCCATTACTGCTGGGTCTTGCAGAGCAGAAACAGGATGCGAGACTTAGTCCAAGCTGGTAGGGCAAGCTTTTCCAGTTTGAATTGGTCCCACAGTGTTGAACTGGTAAAGACTGAGGGCAGGCATTCTGAGCAGGGTAGAACTTGCCTTCCCTCACACCCATCTCCACCCTGGCTCCAAACTGCAAAAGGCCCTCAGTCCCTCTTCTCCAATTCAGAAACTAAAACTCTAGATGAATGATGTGTCTGGAGTCACAGGACTCTGGCAATACAAATCTGTTTTCATCATTCAATGTCATGTGACTTCAAGGATGATCCATTAGCGCTACCATGATTATTTCTTATTTTCCAGGCTAAAAATGTTAAAAATGTAAAATTTTCTTTTTCTTGATACCTAATGAGATCTCTCTACACTTTCCTGTATGTTAAAAAAAAAAATCTGTTTTGTGTAGAACACTGCAGAGCACTAAAGGCTTGTTTGGGTTAGCTGTCTTCATGTCCACAATTAAATTTTAAGCTTCCTCATTGGAAGTGTCTCTCCAAGCATCCATACTGAGGGTCTCAGAGAGGGTGAGAATCTGCCCAAGGCCACAGAGCTCCTGGATTCCAGGCTGGAAATAAGACCCCATTTCCTGACTCTGATTCAATTCTATGTCTGCAGCACTAAGCGGCTACCACTCCAAGCTAACTGAAAAGTCATTCTTCCTACAATGGAAAATATGGTCCCCAGCTTTCCTCTTAAACTCGCTCAGGTACTATTTTCTTTAAAACTCTAAAACGGCACATTTTTTGATGACTAAGAGGCAGCTGTGGCTCAGTGTCATCCCTCCTGTTAGGGCTAAAGTCAAACGGAAGAGGAGGAAAATCAAACTGAGCACTTTCTTCTCACTGAGGCCCTTTCCACTGCTGTTTTTCCAGCTAGGGAGGGTGTTTAGGGCTTGAACCCCATGTGATGTCCCTGCATGCCCCAAAGAGGATGGGGGGACAATTAATCACTGTTTCCATCACTTGAGGATTCAAGGCTCACACATATTTGTGTTTCTAACAGTTTCATGGGGGCAGGAGATACACATACTCCATTCTTAATCTCAAGCCACTTGGGAGAGAAGCATTATCCCCTTCATCCCCCTCACAGAGGTAGGCAGCTCAAACCCAAGGGGGCAACATAACTGGCTCACAGTCTCTCTTTGCCACAGTGTCTGACTCAACTTCCCCCACCCCTCTTTCAGGAGGTGGAGCTCACCTCCTCTTTCAGGGTGGTTTTCACAAAAGGGGGAGTTGAAGGGCAAAGGTCTCTATTTCTGAATTTCTATCCTCTTTCATCATTTCCGTAAAATACTCTGTGTTTAAAAAAGCATTCTTTCCTTTTATGCATATAAATCAAGGTAGTCTTTGCTCTGAAGCAGTCAGAAAAGCTGGCCACACATGCCTGTGAACATAGCCACCATGGGGAAACCAGGAAGATTCATGCAAGACAAAAAAAAAAAAAAAGGAGGAAAATCAAGGTCTAGTATCTGGTATGATGCTTGAGGTGCCATCTGGAGCTGAGAGCTCACCTGTTCTGGAGTTGGTCTAGTACCTGAGCTGGCTCATCAGGGTCCCACATAGGGATATCTGACTGAGACATCCGTGCAGTCTGTGAGGACATGTTCTTGCAGACCTCTAACATGCATGCTTTAAAAAAAGAATTGGAACCACACTGTTTGGTATGTTTTTCTTTATGGTTTGAATAGGGATAGAACCAGAGCTCAAAATTCAAAATGTTTTCAGTAAAAAGTCTCCCAGCCATCCAGTCCCCTCCCTACAGGAACCAGTGATTTCAGTTTTATGTGCCCTTCAAAAGCACGTGAAGGCATTAAAAGTGAACTGTATCTATTTTCCTTCTTTTCTAAACAAACAATAGCACACTATCCACACTGGTCAACTCTGTGCTTTTTTTCACTTATCTGCTATATTTTGAAAACAGTCTTTTTCTGGATGCTTGTGGTCTTGTGGAGGAGGTATCTCTAGCTCTCCGATGCCCCTGAAGTGAGGAAGGTTGAGTCACTGGGCCCACAGGGACATGACAGGGTATTGTCAGACTCACCAGGCACAGGAGCCAGGCATTAAGGTAGAGTCTTTACCAGTTAAAATTTGCTTAGTAACTGAGTCACTTCTAAGACTCTTCCCAAAACCCATGCAGCCACAAATTTGTAAGTACTATATGAGTTACGGTAGCAAACAGCTCACCACTGGAGTACCAGCCCATGAGAGTCTGCTTGTTCTAGACTAGTATAGTTCCAACACACAAATTTTCATTGAATCAATGAATTAAGTCAAAACAGGAGCACAGGGGGAGATAAGAGCATGAAGTCACAACCAGTTCCCATGCCACACACCAGCCCAGTCCTGTGTATGTGAGATCTGAAGCCAAACATCAGCGCCCCCCGCCTCGCCCCCCAGGTGTCAGGACAAAGATGATGTTTTCACCATCAAAACCAAGGAGGCAATGTTCCAACACTATCTGCAAACAGGTGAGTAAACAGGCGACCTGGAAGGGTCTTTAACCATGTAGAACACAATCTCTATGGTAATCAGTTTGTGACCATATTTCTGATGGCTCAACGTTAAGTGCCCATTTTAAAGACACAAAGGCTCTCGGGGTCTCAACCACACCCAGGGGCTGCCCGAAGGTGTTTCTGAAGAAAGGCCTTGTTTCCAAATGACTTTCCCAGGAAGGAAGGGCAGTAGGTTGCTCTGACCACTTGCCTTCTGCTCGGAATAAATCAGGTGGGAGTCCTTGGGTCGGTGACACTAGGCTGTGCCCTCCACTAGTGACCATGCAGTAGACACCACATGCTTGCTGAAGGCAGATGGACTCTCCCGAGAGGCTCCAAGGCCCCGTCCCACCTGCTTCCCAGCTCAGATCCCTTCCTTGACTCTAAAGAGAAGAACGTCCGAGAAGCTTCACTCACTCTTGCCGCTCCCTTTCACCGGAGCGCGACTCCAAGAACCGCCACGCACCAGGACACTTCCAGAAGTGTCCTATTAAGTGACACATGTGTCTGTACTTGAACTCACTCCTCCAAACTACGAAGTAGGAACTTATTCACCAAATAAATATATTCCTGCATTGGGCTTTGCAGTTGTAAAAGAAAAATATGGTCTCCATTTTATCCCGCTCCCTCCCGCCCCCCGCCCTGGAGTATAGTAGGCACACAATATTCATTTACTGAATAACTAGCGTAATGCATGCCCCCTGCTTTTATCATCTAATCAATATGTATGGAGTGGCTCTAAGCAACAGGTTATCTCCTACATACTGGGTGAGTGAGTGAACCAAACAGAAAAAAGGCCTGTCCTCATGAAACTTACGTCCTGGCGGGGAAGACAGGTAGCAAACAGTAAAAATGACGCATGCAGGTAAATCATATAGTAGTTAGAAGCTGGTCAACGTCCCATGGGAGAAAGGACAGAATACACTAAGCAGGCGAGTGTGCTCCCTAATCTGCCGGGAGCTACGCGGGAGTGCAGACCGTCCCAGCACAAGGGCCCCTGGGTCTCTTGCCGCAGTCCAGGATGGGTCAGCCTCCTCTGCCACTGCGCGGGACTGCGGGGACTTGGGGCAACCCCCTCAGCCTGTCTGCAGGGTGGGGCGCTGTGAAGGCTCCCACACAGCGCAGGTTGCAGCCGGAGCCGCTCTACTCCTGATCACTGTATTAATACAACGATTACTACCAGAACAGTGTTTTACTGAAAAAAAAAAAA
>NC_058415.1:93671890-93674568 GCF_002201575.2 Neomonachus schauinslandi | reverse complement strand
GCACTGTCTGGTAACCCCCCAGGGTTGTCCTACAGCCACCTCTCTGGCCTCAAGGCCTGGAACCGTGTCTGGTTCCCTCCCACCTCACCTCAGCCACAAGTCCAGAGATAGCAGCCTTATGCCCAGGAAGACGGGATGGCCCGCATCCACTGCCCAGCTGGTGGTGGCCTTGGACACCTCGTCCTCTCTGGGACCCTGTTCCTCCCCCTGTGGAGAGGGGTGGTGGCAGAGCCCTCTTATGAGTCTGGCTGGGGGCTGACTCGTTCGGGGAGCCAGTCCTTGCCTGCGTCAGCCCTTCCCCAGTGCCTGTCTGGGCTGCCGGGGTCCTGGGTTGGTAGGCAGGAGATGACTTGGAGGGACAGTGTGGCTGAAGCAGGATCCTCGGCGGTCAAGCCTGCTCGGGGACCCTCTGGGTGGGAAGGGGGTGGGGCAGCGTGGCCTGGACAGGTGGACGTCGGCACCCGGACTGGGCAGCTGACCGCCGGCCCTGCGTGTGCTGCCCTTCAGGCTTTGGCGGAGCATGAGGATGAGCTCCCAGAGCACTTCAAACCTTCCCAGCTCATCAAAGACCTCGCCAAAGAGATCCGCCTCAGCGAGGTAGGACTGAGCTGGGGGGCCGCCAGCCCTGGCTGGGGAACCCTCTGCCTGCCTGGCCTGGCCCTCCCCACAGATGTCTGCCAGGGTCAGCCATGTCTGAGATGGCTCCTCCCCCGGCCCTCTGAGGCAGGGTCACCGGCATGAGGGGGACTCCGCGGCACCTGTGGCTGCCCGTGGCCTCCTGGCTGGAGCTCCCCACGTGGGTGGGGAGGGGTCTGGAGGGAGGACAATTCCAGCCGCTGGAGACCCTGCTTGTGTGAACTTGGACTGCCCCCAGCCTCTCCGTGCCGCAGGATAGGATGGCAGTCCCCACCAAGGAGCTAGAGGGGTCAGATGGCTGATGGTGTAGACGAATGGCACCTTGTCACTTGGGTACTGCAGATGAATGTGTCACACAGTGGTGCAGATGGATGTGAGCATGTTGCATGGATGCTCTAGGACAAATGTGTGTCACAGGATGGTGTAGACAGATGTGAGCGTGTCACACGATGCTGTAGGATAGATGTCAGCATGTCCCAGTGGTGTAGACGGATGTGTTGTATGATAGTGTAGACAGATGTGAGTATCACACGACGGCGTAGACAGATGTGAGCGTGTCACACGGATGCTGTGTGATAGGATGTGTGTCACATCTGTCTGCACCATCGTGTGACAATCACATCTATCCTACAGCATCCGTGTGACATGCTCACATCTGTCGAGGATGTGTAGGATAGATGTGTGTCACACGACGGTATAGATAGACGTGAGTGTGTCACACAATGGTGTAGGATGTGAATGTGTCACAGTGTCGACAGATGTGAGCATGTCACACGATGCTGTAGGATAGATGTCAGCATGTCCCATGGGTGGTGTAGACGGTTGTGTTGTATGATGGTGTAGGCACAGGTCCTTTCTGCTGGAGTGTCTCCCACAGCCTGGGCTGAGGCCCTCCTGGCAGGAGGCGGTTGGCCACCTCTCCTTCTCCTTTCCCTAGAATGCCTCCAAGGCCGCCCGACCCGAAGTGACCCCGGCCATCTCCTCAGATGAAGTCTGTTTTGGGGACCGGGAGAAAGAGGAGCCCCCATCTCCTATTGAGGCCAGTCCTCCTCGGTCCTTCCTGGAGAAAGTATCCAAAAAAAAGACTCCCAAAACCGTGAAGATGCCCAAGCCATCCAAAGTTCCCAAACCCCCCAAGCCCCCCAAGCCCCCGAAGCCCCCCAAATCACTGAAGCTCAAGGATGGGGGCAAGAAGAAAGGGAAAAAGTGCAGGGGGGCAGCCTCACCCACCATCCCCAACCTGGACCTGCTGGAGGCCCACACCAAGGAGGCGCTGACCAAGATCGAGCCTCCCAAGAAAGGCAAGGTGGGTAATCTCACCTTCCTGTCTGTGGGCAGAGGGTCTGCAGACACCTCGGGGGCTGGCCTGTGGGGCGAAGCTGGGGCTGCTGTGTCCTTGTGAGGCTCGGGGTAGGTGGGTTGTGCTCCAGTGCGCTTGGTGCAGTGGGGAGGAAGCCTCACAGGAAAGGCAGTGGTGTCTGTTCTGGGACGGGGGGCACCACACAGGGTCACTTGCGGGGTTGAGGTGGCTGGGTCCTCCTGGGGCCCAGGCATTGGCTGAGATCTGAAGGTGGGTCAGGTGCCCAGTGGAGGGCAGTATGGAGGCAGAAGGGAGACTTATGATGTGGGCAGTTACTTGAGGGGCCTGAGCCCCTATAGGCAGTGAGAGAGGCAGACCTGGCCCTGGGGACCTACTGGTGTGACCAGAGGCCCTTAGGTGTGGGTTTCAGGGACCATGAGCCCGAGACCAAGCCCCATTGAGTGGGAGGTTGTTACCCACTTCTCGGGGTGGGGGGTGGTCAGTGACAGCATTACAGGGCTGCAGTGGGACACCTCGGTTTTCTCTTCCTCAAGACAAAGAGAGTGGATGAGTGAACAGATGAACAGATGGATGGATGGCAGGAAGAGGGGAGAGAGGGAGGAAGCGGGGGGGGTGCATGAATGGGTGGATGGATGGATGGGTGGATGGGGGGATGGGTGGATGGATGGATGGACGGATGGGTGGGTAGGTGGATGGATGGATGGACGGATGGATGGATGGG
>NC_058415.1:93658166-93671790 GCF_002201575.2 Neomonachus schauinslandi | reverse complement strand
ATGGGTGGATGGATGGGTGAAGGGATGGGTGGATGGGTGGAGGATGGATGGGTGGATGGATGGGTGAAGGGATGGGTGGATGGGTGGATGGATGGGTGGATGGATGGATTTATGGATGGGTGAGTGGATGGATGGGTGAGTGGATGGATGGGTGGGTGGATGGATGGGTGGGTGGGTGGATGGATGGATGGGTGGGATGATAGGTGGGTGAGTGGATGGGCTGCTGCATGTGAGCCAGCGGGGAGGCAGGGGCTCTGTGCTGTGTGGCTCTTGGTTTGCCCTGTAGCCTCACGGATCCTTGACACCCTCCCACGTCCACTGCTGGGTCATGACTGCTGTTTCTTAGGCCACAAAGAGTGTCCTGAGTGTGCCCAACAAGGAGGCGATCAGCTCGCAGAATGACGTGGAGAGGCTAGAAATCCGAGAGCAAACTAAGAGCAAGTCAGAAGCCAAGTGGAAGTACAAGGTGAGGTGTACAGGGATGTGTGGGGACCTGGTGGTGTGGGAGGGGGTGTGTGTCCACCTGTCCCCAGGGCGGGTAGTGAAGGTGTAGGTGTGAGTGTGGCCTCTGTGGGGCTGCCTTCTGTATGCACGGGCTGAAGGGGCCGGGTGTGCCACTGTCCGAGTTGGCGGACGGCCCTGCTTGAACTCGCACTCCCTGGAGCTGGACAGTGTCTTGCAGGCCCCGGGCTACAGAGAAAGGGGGTTCCTGGATGATGTGGTCAGAGGGAGGAGGCTGGCCTGTCGCAAAGGCTCAGCCCACTGGTTGCCTGCGTGGGCCTCAAGGATGGTCCTGGGTTTGCTTTTCAGAACAGCAAACCTGACTCCCTGCTGAAGATGGAGGAAGAGCAGAAGTTGGAGAAGTGTCCTCTGTCAGGGAGCAAGGACCCCAAGTTCTCGTTTTCCTTCAACAAGAGACTGCTGGGGTACGTGCAGGCTCATGCACACGCACCCTCCCCCCATCACACATGCTCACACACAGCACGCATATAGCACACACACGCCCTCGTGGAGGGCTCCCCAGGTGAGGCCCCCCTCCTGGGCTGGTAGAGCCCTTCCCTGCCTCCCAGGCTGATGGCTCTGATGGCTGGAGAGGGGGCAGAGGGCAAGAGCGTGACTCGGTGGCTGTTAGCCCAGTTGCTGTCCTGTGCTGGGAGAAAAGAGGTAGGGTGGGTCAGGGCCCTGGCCTTGGGGCCCAGAGGCCAGTGTGAACCCGGTATTCTCAAATGTACCTAAAATTATGGCTGAGATGGGGGCTCTGGAGGAAAGATTTGTGGGGCCTCTGGGGCCTGAAAAATCAGGAGGGCTTCCTGGAGGAGGCGACATTGTGCTGAGAAGTGGAGCACCCAGCCTGGGAGGGTGTGTGTGTGGGAGTGGGCACGTCTGGGTTCCAGACTGTGGGACAGGTGTGTATCTGCCGACCCAACTTGTCAGGCCAGCCACACCTCACCCGCTGACATGCCCTGACCAGCGTGGTCCCTCATGCAGTTGCTTGCTCAATCTGAAGTCAGGGTGGGCGCCCCTCGGTAGGAAGCAGCGCATCCCAGTGGGAAGGGGGCCAGTGTCCTGCCGTGGGCTTCAGTTTCCTCCTTGTAGGTGGTGGGGAAATGGGGCCAGGCAATGTCTGGGGCCCTGCAGAGCCTGGGACGATGGGGCCTTATTCTTGAGACCTCTTGGCATTGTGTCGAGGCTGCTCGGCGAGCAGGTGGGGCAGGTCTGGTCCGAGGGTCCGGTGTCCTGACCTCATGGCCCTGAGCATGTTGGTGCTGGTCCGAAGCTCAGGTGCTGGGCTCCGGGGGCTTTGGAGACGGAGGAGATGGCCGCGGACAGGACTCCAACCGTGTCACAGATGTGTGTGCTGCTGCTTCGCCCACATCCCACAGGGCTGCCCGCCCCCGGGACTGGGAGCCGTCCCATTGCAGCTGATGACGGCCCTGCCCCAGCCTGCTGTCCCCATGGCTGGGCACGGCCGGAGCCCTGCCTCGCCCTGAGGGGAGGCCTAGCTGAAGGACAGCAGAATTCATTTTTCTGAAATAGCTCCGCAGGGAACCAGGGCTACTGGCTCCGTCTGAAACCGAGCTGGTGCTGGACCCCAGGGTGGGGGGCGGTGAGGGGCACACCCTCCAACAGCCCGAGGAAGGGCCGGCACCCACCCCGTGGGCCATGCGCCGTCCTTGCTGGGGCCACAGCGTCCAGGAAGAGCCCGGGGGACGGGACGGGGATGGGACGGGGATGCGTGTGGCCAGCTGCTGGTCCTCTGAAGCCCAGGATGGGGTGCAGGGGGCTGCTGAATGACCCGCTCCTGCCGCCCCAGCTCCAAGGCCCTCAAGCCACAGCCCAGCCCAGGCGTGTTTGGGGCCGTGCAGAGCTTCAAGGAGGACAAGCCCCAGCCAGTGCGGGACGAGTACGAGTACGTGTCGGATGACGGGGAGCTCAAGATCGATGAGTTTCCCATCAGGAGGAAGAGGAGCACCCCCAAGAGAGATTTGTCTTGTGAGTGAGGGCGTGAGGGTGGGGAGCGGGCCGTCCTCCCGAGGCCTCTGCCAGACGCACGTCTGCTGTGCTTTCAGTCTTGCTGGACGGGAAGGAGCCTCTGGCCACGCCCGCTACGAAGCCAAAGCTGGACTCGGCACTCTACAAGGTGAGCGCACCTGTGCCGGGCCCAGGAGGCCGAGCCAGCTGTCTGTCCCTGTCTCGGGCGGTCCTGCCATGCAGCGGGACCTGGCTGACGGCGGTGTGTGGGCTGCAAAAGGGGTCTTCTTCTGCCTTGTCTCGGGTGTTTTCATGGGGAGGGTGGCCTGGGTCCTGGCCGCGGGCCCCGCGGAGGAGGGATGAAGACGGGGCACGCGGAGGTGTGTGGGTCTCTCTGAGTGGCCGCCCGCCATGAAGATAACGAATGAGGGGACGCGGGGCCAGGCCTGGCACTGTGCTGTGGGGACTGAAGTTGGGCCACCTCCCACCGAGGAGCCACCAGCCAGGGGCTGACGGGGCTCCCCGAGCGTGGGCATGAGCCCCCACCGGCTCCCTGCCCAGCCACACGGCTCCTCGTGTGTCTGTGGTCAGGACTGGGGCTCACGGGCAAACGGCAGGGCGTGGCAACGGCTCCGTCCTCTGGGGCAGGCCTGCGGTCCTGGCGGAAAGCCCCGGCGCCCGGCCCCGCCCGCAGTGCTCATTACCAAGGCTGGCTCTTCATAAACTGTGGGAAACGGCTTTTTCTGGCCAGAGGGAAAGAGTAGCTCTCCCCCAAGCCCCCCTGACCCGTGGCTCTGTCCCCGCAGCAGAGTGACGGCTCCTCTGACGAGGGCTCGCTGCATATCGATACAGACTCCAAGCCCGCCCGCAGCGCCAAAGGGAAGAAGGAGGGCGTGGGCTCGGCCGCGGGCATCCTGGACCTGCTGCAGGCCAGCGAGGAGGTCGGCGCGCTTGAGTACAACCCCAGCAGGTACGTGGGGGCCCGGCCCGGCCCGAGTTAGGCGCCCAGAGCGGGACCCGCTTAGCAGAGGGTGCCGGCTGGCGAGGGAGCTGAGTGGGGGCTAGTCCCACCGGCCCCCAGGGTGGGCAGAACTCCTGGACGCCCAGATGGCAGGCGTGGGGGAGGCTGGGGGGCCGTGAGCGTGGGGCCGTGTGAGAGCGTCTGAGGGGCTGCCCCACCTGGTGGCCTGCGGATCAGCAGGGCTGGGCTCCGGGCTGTGTCATCCAGCTGTGTCTCTCTAGACACGCCCCAAATGCTGTGAAGGTGATGCAGGAAACTTTCCATGGCACATGCCCAGCCTCCTGGTCCAGGGCACTTGGTGTCTTTGGGACCCAAGGCTGCAGAGACCTCACCCCGAGGGAGGGAGGCGGTCGCTTCAGAGCTTGGGGACAGAAGAGCCTGGAGGAAGGGCTGGATCTGCCAGGTTCCCAGGTGACCACACCCAACTGGGGGCGAATGGGGACCAAGCCAGACTGTCCCTGAGTCCCCGTGTGCGTCCAGGGAGCCCGCTCACTGCAGCCATGGAGGCCCCGGGTGGCAAGATCGCTCTTGCCCAGGCCTGCCCGGCCCAGGCCTCTGATGTGAGAGAAATGGATTGACCCCTCTGCGCTTTATTGGGTAAAGGGCCTCAGCTCGTTTCTCTGGTGATGGTCCCAGTTGAAGTCTTTCTCCATTCAGTTAAATGTTGTTTTTAAGCATTGTGGTCATTTTTTTTTTAAGTGGGATTTTCATAAGTATCACAGACAGATAACCGAGGCGTCAGGGCCTCCCCAGCGGGGGGACCTCCGCTGCCCTGGGGGCTGGTGCCCTGCTAGTCCTCAGGATGCAGCAGACTCCCGCGACAGGGCAGCTTGCTCAAGGCCGCACTGCTGGGAGGCGGCCCAGGCAGGGGTGACCTGCCCGAGGGAGGCGGGGCTCACACGGCCTGCACGGTGCTCGGTCCCCTCCATCTGCCTCCGAGACCGTGTTTGCAGAATCGAGGTCCCAGGGCTGTGCGAGCCCGCTAGGAGGCCGCACACCCAGCCGGTGTCAGACACACAGGGGCCGAGGAGGTGGATTCGGCCGTGCTTGGGAAGGGCTCCTGCTGACCAGTGGCTGTACCTTCTCTCGGGAACGTCTGTTCTGTGCGCCGTGTTGTGTTCACAGACAGCCGGAGGCGCGTTCTCCCGGGGGCGTGGCGCGTGGCTGGCCGCGTGGGCAGCCGTCCGGGTGTGCGCTCCTGCTCGGCGCGCGGTGGTTTCTGTCGATGTGCAGAGTGGGCCCCTCACTGCACGGAGGTGCTGGGCGGGACCTGGCCTGAGGCCCCTTTGCTGGGAGCAGTCTGACTGTGACCCCCCTTTGAGGAGGGCGCTGCTGTGACCCTGGCCCCGCACCGCCTTGGGGGTGCCTTTCTTCTGGAGGAACTTTGGCCAGCCCACACCTCAGCTAGCCGTTTGTGTTCAGACCCCGGAGAGGTGCGGGGACACAGACACTCAGCCCCGGGGAGGAGGGGGCCTGTGAGTGGGTGGGCTGCTCACGGCTCTGCAGACACGCACGTGTGCCCCATGCACGTGAGCACTCAGGCCCGCCCACACGTGTGCACACGTGCCTGCCAGGCCCACCCCCCTCTGTCCGCTGCAGGCACTTCCTCTCCCCAATCTCCCATTTGGAGAGCAGGTCAGTTTTTGATGGTCCATTTGCTCTGTTTTAAGTTTTCGCTGTTGGGAAAAAACAGCTGAAAAAAATGGAGGGAAATACGTTAATTTCTTGTGGATGGTTTGCTGAGTGTTTACCGCTGGGGGTGGGGGGAGAGGATTTTGGTATGATAATTGGAGGATTAAGAGATTATTTTCCATGTGCTCTGGTTAGACTTTGCTTCTTGATTCGCCGGCCCCGTGTGGACAGACCGGCGGCCCTTGCCGCATGCAGCCCTGGGCTCCGCGGGCCTCCCTGTCGGCTGCAGCCAAGCGGGGCTGGGACCACGCCGGCTCCGGGGCGGGGGACGCGCGCAGCGGGTGTCCTGGCCCCCTGTCCTCCTGTCCCTGTGGGAAACCTGGTGTCTGCCCAGCCTCGAGGCTGGGTGAGGAGGCCCAGACCTTCAGGGCGGGGCTGATGGGACCACATCCGCACCCGAGAGCCGGGTGTAGCGGGTGCTGGGCTGGCCGTGGGCTCCTGCTGTCTCCTGTGCAGGTCGGTGGTCTGGTGCAACAGGGATATGCTGTGTGCTCCTGGTCAGATCTGGACGGCCCTGTGCCCGCGCAGCGTGGACGGGGCAGGCTGCATCACAGGAGTGGGGCAGAGGGGCCAGGAGCTCCCACCTCTGCAGGGGGTCTGACCGGACTGATTTTCCCACTGTTTTGGCTTTGAAACTGCAGTGCAGTCTGGTTCCAGCAGAAACCAGAACACTGAGGTCCGGTGTGTCTGGGACAGGGCCCAGGGAGGTGGTATTTGTGGAGGGCTGCCTGTGGGGGGCCAGAGTCCCTGGCCTGGAGCCCAGCAGGGACCTGGCAGACGGCTTCTGACCAAGCTTGCTCCACTGGGCCCCCAGGACCTGCAGGGGCGCTCTGTATCTGCTCCCTAGGGCCAACTCAGTCTCCCCCAACCCTCCAGCCCCAGGTTTGGGAAGCTTCCATTTCTGAGTGGGGACGCATGGCCCCTCTTCATTTTAACGGTCTTACTAAATGTGCTTCAAACACTTGGAGGTGGGGATGGGGGTGGGGAGGGAGTGGCGTGAGATGCAGATGACGCAGAACCCCCAGGAGGGCCTGTGTGGACTGACACTTTGGGTGCTGCTTTGGGGTCACAGTAGTCCTGCGGGTGGGTCCATCCTCTGGGGGCACATGGGGCAGGCAGGAGGGGGCCTGGAGGTCAGACGTCAGGGTGAGACCCTGCCGCCGCTCCCTGGGCGTTCTCGGTCTGTGATGGGGAGGAGGGCTAAGCCAGCCTATGGGTCCCCCACCCCATGCCTGGCTCCTGGCCCTGTCTCCTGGGGGTCCAGGGAGTGGAGGGAGGGTCAGCCCAGGAGTGCCCGATGCAATGGTTTGGCTGGGGGCCCTGCAGGCCAGGGTGGACTGTCCTGTCCCCTGTGGCCCAAAGCCCGGGGTGATGGGCAACAACGAGGGCCAGCAATGGCCCCTAAGGGGAGATGCCTGCTGGGCCAGGGCCACTGGAAGCTGCCTGGGCTGGTAGCTGAGGAGGTCCCCCGAGGAGGCCCAGCAGGATCCCACGGGAGGGTCTGCTGGGATGAGGAGGTGAGTGAAGCTTCTGGAGGAGCCCAGGCCTGGGCTTTGAGCGCTCTCCCCATCCAGCCACATCCAGGACCCTGCTGTGCACGGGGAGGGGGGCGTAGGTGGGGAGGGCTGCCTACCCCTCCCAGAGCCCAGGCCAGGCCAGAGCCCAGAGCCCAGGCACAACTTCACTGGGTATCTCGGAAGCCAGAGCAGGTCCTGGAGGGAGGGGAGCTGGTGCAGCTGGGAGGAAGTGAATGGGGGGAGGCATGGGGCAGGCAGAGGGTGTGGCAGGACACTGGGGGCAGCAGTGCCTGGAGCCGGAGGGCAGCGGGTGCGGGGGTCAGGTCAGCGGGAGGCGGCCTAGGGAAAGCTGGGCACCCGTGGAGTGACTGAGAGGAGCTGAGCTGGGGCTGAGCTGACATGCGGCCGTCGCGTAAGGAACGGGTGGGAGGGAGCAGTTGTGATCAGAGGCAAGGACGGGCATCCCTCTCTCTCTGCCCCCTTCCTCTCCCTCACTTCTCCCTGTGTTCCCTCTCCACGCTCTTCTCTGTCCCTGCAGAGTGTGGGGACAGAGGACTGGCCATTTCTAAGTGGGAGTCATCAGCCACCACTGTGCTGCACCCCATGCTGTCTTCTGGCCACTGGGTGGGAGGGTGCCGGGGCTATGAGCCCTGGGCTGTGGGCTGAGTGCCATGACTGTGGGCTGAGTGCCTTGGGCCGTGGGCTGTGGGCTGAGTGCGTGGGCCATGGGCTGTGGGCTGAGTGCTGAGGGTTGTGGACTATGGGCTCTGGGCTCTGGGCTGAGTGCCGTGGGCCTTGGGCCGTGGGCTATGGACTGAGTGCTATGGGCTGTGGGCTGTGGGCTGAATGCTGAGGGTCGTGGATTGTGGGCTATGGGCTGAGTGCTGACGGTCGTGGACTGTGGAGTGTGGGCTGAGTGCTGTGGGCCTTGGGCCATGGGCTATGGACTGAGTGCTATGGGCCGTGGGCTACGGACTGAGTGCTATGGACTGAGTGCTATGGGCCGTGGGCTATGGACTGAGTGCTATGGGCTGTGGGCTGTGGGCTGAGTGCTGAGGGTCATGGGCTGTGGGCTGTGGGCTGAGTGCTGAGGGTCGTGGGCCATGGGCTGTGTGGGCTGAGTGCCGTAGGCCATGGGCTGTGGGCTGAGTGCCATGGGCCATGGGCTGTGGGCTGTGGGCTGAGTGCTGAGGGCTGTGGACTGTGGGCTATGGGCTGAGTGCCGTGGGGGTGTGGGCTGTGGGCTGTGGGTTGAGTGCCGTGGGCCACGGGCCATGGGCTGTGTGGGCTGAGTGCTGAGGGTTGTGGGCTGTGGGCTGTGGGCTGAGTGCCGTGGGCCATGGGCTAAGTGCTGAGGGTCATAGGCCATGGGTTGTGTGGGCTGAGTGCTGAGGGTTGTGGACTGTGGGCTGTGGGCTGTGGGCTAAGTGCTGAGGGTTGTGGGCCGTGGGCTGTGGGCTGAGTGCCGTGGGCCATGGGCCGTGGCCTGTGGGCTGAGTGCTGAGGGTCGTGGATTGTGGGCTGTGGGCTGAGGGCCGTGGGCTGTGGCCTGTGGGCTGAGTGCTGAGGGTCGTGGATTGTGGGCTGTGGGCTGAGGGCCATGGGCCGTGGCCTGTGGGCTGAGTGCTGAGGGTCGTGGATTGTGGGCTGTGGGCTGAGGGCCGTGGGCCGTGGGCTGTGGGCTGAGTGCCGTGGGCTGTGGGCCGAGAGCTGTGGGCTGTGGGCCGTGGGCTGAGTGCCTATCTCTCTGTGCCTCCAGCCAGCCCCCGGCCTCCCCCAGCACGCAGGAAGCCATTCAGGGAATGCTGTCCATGGCCAACCTGCAGGCCTCTGACTCCTGCCTGCAGACCACGTGGGGCGCCGGCCAGGCCAAGGGCAGCTCACTGGCGGCCCACGGTGCCCGGAAGAACGGGGGTGGCGGCAAGAGCGCGGGCAAGCGGCTGCTGAAGAGGGCGGCCAAGAACAGCGTGGACCTGGACGATTACGAGGAGGAGCAGGACCACCTGGACGCCTGTTTCAAGGACTCGGACTACGGTGAGCCCTGTGGGGGGTGCGGGCGGGCTCCGGCCTGCCCCCTGGGAGGGGCCTCTCCGCAGTGCTGCTGGGGCTCATCCTCGTGCGGGACCCTGGCCCTTCTTTAGGAGATAGGAAGGTCGCCTTCAGAAGCACGTGACTCAGTGGAGGGTGCGCCACTGTCAGCACCCAGAAGGGGACCCTCCCTAGCCCCCGAGTGCCCCCGTCTGCGTGCATCGTGTCCTGGGTGCAGGCGGTCCTTCACGGGCTCATCACGGCGCAGCCAGTCTGCGCGGGCGGCCACACGTGCTCACCGTCGGCTGCCTGCAGTCGCCTGGTGGCTTCCTCCTCTTGGCCCCTGTGGACACTGCTGCCGTGCTCACTGGCGCAGGGGTTTTGTGTGGCCGTGGTGCCCCCGGGCAAGGACCTAGGAGGGGGCGTGCTGGGTTGAGGGTCCATACCCGTCTTGCCTTCTGAGGACCGGCCCAGCCATCCGCCACGCGGCTGTGCAGACACGTTGAGACCCCATCCACCCTGTGTGTCTCTGTGTGAATAACAACACCGAGGCCCCCGGTGGCCCACATCTGAGGGGGGCAGAGCAGGGACCCTGAGGGCATGGCCCCTCACCCCCACCACAGCCCTCCAGGCTGTCCCTCAGGGGGCGCTCCAGGCTGCCCGGGGGGGGGGGGCCAGGAGTGCGCACCTGCCTGCACACCTCGGCCTGCCTCGCAGGGATGTGTAGGACGCCCCGAGCTCACACTCCTGCCCCTGGAGAGCCCTCCCAAGGGGGGCTGGCCCGGCCCCGGCTGCTGGACACAGATTGACAGCAGTGAGCGCCTTTTCTGGACTCCTGTGGGGGGCAGGGCGGGCCCCGATGGAAGGACGCAGCTTAGTGGGGCTCCCTCCTCGGAGGCTCGCTGGGACGGCAGCCTCCGTCCCAGCAGCAGAGAAGGGGGCGTTCTGGGAAGCACAGGGGACGCTGCAGCCAGGCTGGGGCGGTGCCCGTGGGGGTTGCTGGGGCCTCTTGTCTGGCCAGCCCCTGCTCTCCCTGGGTCTCAGGGGGCCCTCGGCCAGATGGTTCTGGGGCCGCCCGTGCCCAAGTGTGTGGCAGCGGTGCCAGAGGGACAGGGGCTCACAAGGTCGGCTGGCTGCCTGAAGCCCCCGTCCCCCATGGCGCCACTGGCTCAGGCCTTTCTGCCCCTGCCCGCCTAGTTTACCCCTCCCTGGAGTCTGACGAGGACAGTCCGGTCTTCAAGTCCCGGTCCAAGCGGAGGAAAGGCTCTGACGACGCTCCCTACAGCCCCACAGGTAGAGCTGGGCAGTGTGTCCCCCGCCCGTCCCTCGGGCTTGCAGGCTGCGGTCCTGGCTCTGTGAGGGGTGCTGGTGGGGCTGCACTTCCCCAAAGGCTCCCCAGCTCCTGCGAGTGGGGTGGACAATGGGGGGCTCCCTGTGGGGCCGGTCCCTCACCTGGTTTGTCCCGAATGAGCAGCCCTAGGAAGGCCATCTCTGCCCCTGGCTGGGTCACGGCAGCCCATGGGTGGGGGTCTCGTCCACCGTCTGTGTGCCCCCTTCCTGCTCTCTCCCGTCTTGTTGGCATGGGGGCCCTTCACGTCGGGGCTCATGCTGACCCTCCCTGAGTTGTGAAGGGTCCCGGAGACTCGGGCACAGACTGGGACAGGGCCGAGGGGGCTGGGGAGGGGGGTTCAGGGGCTGGACAGCCGCTCCAGGCAGGAGGGTGTTCTCTCCTGCAGCGAGGGTCGGCCCATCGGTTCCAAGGCAGGACAGGCCTGTGCGTGAGGGCACCAGAGTGGCCTCCATCGAGACCGGGCTGGCAGCTGCCGCAGCCAAGCTGTCCCAGCAGGTGAGGAGGGGCCCAGCCCGCCCAGGCTGGGAGCTGTCGCAGGCCTGGGGACACCGAGTGTTGCTGACCCCTGGGAGTGGCGGGCTGGGGAGGTGGGAGCGGCAGCACGTCCCCTGGCAGCTCAGAGCCGGGGGGGGGGGGGGGCATGTCCCCTGCAGCTGAGTGCCACATGTCCTCACGCAGGGGGCACGCTGGTCCCCACACGGGCCCCAGCACTGCTCTGGGGCTCGTGGTGAATGGGGGTGGGGCTTGGGCTGCTGCTGGGTCCAGTTCCTCAGCGGCTGAAGCCGGCCCGTGCGCTTTGTTCAAAGGAGGAGCAGAAGAGCAGGAAGAAGAAGAACACCAAAAGGAAGCTGGCTCCCAACACTCCCTCCCCCTTGGCCTCCACCAGCACCACCTCGGCCTCCACCACCCCGGCCTCCACCACCCCGGCCTCCACCACCCCGGCCTCCACCAGCACGGCCAGCAGCCAGGCCTCACAGGAGGGCAGCTCACCCGAGCCCCCGCCCGAGGCACATAGCAGCAGCCTGGCGGACCACGAGTACACCGCGGCCGGAGCCTTTGCAGGGGCCCAGGCTGGCCGTGCCTCCCAGCCCATGGCCCCTGGGGTCTTCCTCTCGCAGAGGCGGCCCTCCGCATCATCCCCCAACAACACTGCTGCCAAAGGTACCGTGTGCGCGTGCCCTGAGCGGCCCTGCTCTGGGGTGTGCCGTAGGTGCCCGCAGCCCTGCCCCGTCCCCCGTGGCCCCGTGTCTGTAGCCACACACATGGCCAGCATGTGCAAGAAACGGTCTCTTCCAAGATGGAAAGCTGCGGTCACTCACAGTGCTGAGGCTGGTCTGGTGGCCTCGGCTTTGGGGCCTGGCTTGAAGTCGGGGGGTGGTCAGCAGTTTGCTGAGGGGTTCCAGGCTCCCCCGGGCGATTTGGCGGTGGGACTGCCGACTAGGTCCCTTGGATGCCCCCACTCTCACCCCCGGGCCCCCAGTGTGCCTGCACCCTGGCCATGAGTCCCAGCCAGCCTTGGACACAAGGAGCGTGGCTCCTGCCAGGAGGTGGGACGGGCCTCACTCAGGAGTAATGCTGTCCCCCGTCCTGGTCGCTGCAGCCTCTAAGCAGGGCACTTTGTTGGCCGCTGGTGGTTTTGCAGGCTCAGGCCCCGCAGGCCCGTCTTCTGGAGAGGGTGGGGGCTCCAGGAGGGGCTCCTCTGGCCTCTCGCTCACCTGGCATTTTCCTGTCTTCTCATCTGCCTCCAGGAAAACGTACAAAGAAGGGCATGGCCACCGCCAAGCAGAGGCTTGGAAAAATTTTGAAAATTCATCGGAACGGAAAACTGCTCCTTTAAAGTTTGGAAAGCCAGGATCCTTCTGCTCCGCTCAGGACCCCCGGAGCCCCGCTAGAACATCAGCCCCCAGGAGGGTGGCCACGCTGCCTCACCCGGGGGAGGGCCTGGCCCCCTCCCGGCCACCACTCCCCCCATATGAGCATCTGTTGCTTCAGAGGCGGAGCTCACCAATGTGGACAGACGTCCTTTCTCAAGTTGCTTAGAGTGACCAGTTCCCGAAACTCGGCCCTGCCTGTTTGAGGACCATTCCAGTTTCAGGAGAGCCTCCGGGCACCCCTGAGTGTGGGTGTGATCACAGGGCTTCTGCAGCTCTGCAGGAGCACGAGTCCTTCGAGGAAGGAGTGAGCCAGTGCTCACCAGGCCCAGAGTCTGAGCTGGCCACAGGCTGGTAGCCTCCAGAGGCTTAAAAAAGGCAAAGAACACTAGAGAGGAAGAGGAGGAGAAAATGGGGTATTATGTGCCCCCCTACTCTTCCCAAGTGATTCTCAGACAGTCCAGAGAGTGTGCGGCCCGGCCAGGAGAGGGGCCTCTGTGCTCCCCGGCCGGCGGGTGGCGGGCCGGATGGTGGGTGTTGTGCCCTGAATGGCCAGGGTCTTTCTCGGGACGCTGGGGCCGGCAGCAGGGTCCGTGTGTTAGTGGGTGGGGGCGCCATCATGGGGTCTCCCCAGAAGGGTTGGGCCCAGCCGTGATGTGGGGCCTGGTGGCCCGGGCTAAGCCATGAGGGTGGGCCCAACGCTGCCCCACGGGCTACGCTCCGAGAAGCACTTCTCAGCTGAGGCACCCCGCCTGGCGGGGTGGATGGCGACGGGGCGGCCCGAGGACGCGGGGCCCGGCACGTCTGTCTTGTCATCTGTCCGTGTTTTGTGTCGAGTCCCCGGGTGGACCCCAGACCGAACGTCCGCCCGTCGACACGGAGGGGCTGGAGTTGTTTCTCAGGCAATCCTGTATTTTAATTTTAGATGTATCTCCTGAAGCATATTTTTCATAGAATGTAGCGTGTAAATAGCTTTTTAAATAACTTCTTTTTTATAAGAGTAAAAGTATCCTTAGGGATTTCTTTCTAGAGAGTCTGTCATTAACATTTATACGAGTTTTTTGCCGAGTATGACGAACACTTGGGTTTGCCTCCTTCTTTCTGTTTACTGTTCCCGTTGGTGTTACTTTCTTCTTTTAGGAACTAAGGTATTGCCTGAAAAACACGTGTCCCTGGAGTCTTCTGTCTGTCTGGGCGGCAGCGAGCCGCGCGAGATGGGAGAGGCCTCCACGCGGACGCCAGCTCTTTGTTTCCTTCTCGTTGGCGAAGGGGGTGGGGATGCAGTTATTTTACTTAGCACCTTGTGAAGTGTTTCTGTGTTTTGTGATGCTGTAATTTATTAATGTTTGTAGCTTTTTATATTTGTACATTTCTTATGAGCTTGGTTTATACGCCCATCCCTGGGCGCCGAGTCCGCGAGGCCCGGCCCCAAGGCTGGCGGGCAAGCTCGCTGGGCGCCGGCCGCGCCCGCTGTGCCGTCCCGGCGTCCCCGAGGCTTCCTTTCCCGTCCTCGTTGAACATTTATATACTCTAACCCGGCCATCAAGCTGTTCTCTCTCTCTCTCTTTTATTTTTTAAAGTTTATTATTATTATTATTTGGCAACATGTACATTTCTAACAAAGTTTACCGTGGCTATTAAAGTGTTTTATTTCCCAATTCATATTACTCTT